>NC_079911.1:4130934-4199551 GCF_024868665.1 Triplophysa rosa
ATTGAATATAACATCAGAATAACTGTGGAGCTTGCGCTGTATAAAGAGGACGCGCAGTTTGCGCAGACCCGCCTGACTTTATCTGTATGAAGACGCGTGTCTGCGCAGCTCGCATTGTATAAAGAAGACGCGACTGACTTTATAACTCTTTTATTGAATATAACATCAGAATAACTGTGGAGCTTGCGCTGTATAAAGAGGACGCGCAGTTTGCGCAGACCCGCCTGACGTATCAGAATATCAGAATAAGAATTACAATCGCCTCACAACTGTGAAGCTCGCGCTGTGTAAAGAAGCTGTTTCTCTGCACAGCTCGTGCCAGACGCGCCTCACTTTATAACGCCCAACCCTAAAGTAACATGAAAATGTGACAACAATGTGGTTCAGACTTTTACTATGAGGAACCCACGATGTATAAAAAGCATTAACACACACATCACAATGTATAAAAACCTGAACGTGCGCATACACACGTACACACACACAGTATGTGTGTGAATATGTGTACACTTAAACTACCACGTCTCATACACGTTTTTAATAAAAGGTAATTATTGTATTAATATAAGCTTTTTAACTGATAATAAAATTTTATTTCTGAAACGAAAATATATTTTTTTGTAATTAATTTTGAGATTAACAAAATTTGAATCGTTTTTATATCACGTTTTTATTAATAAATATACATTTCTACTCAATTTGAGGCAGTAATAATTGCTCAATAGGCCCCTATACTATTTATTCAAACATATATTAAATAATGAAGACTTATTGAGGCAAAATACAAAAATTGAATATTCAGCTAAATCTAATGAGATACAGACATCCGTGCTAAAATAAAACATAGAGACGTTATAGAAATTCTACTGGATTTAATGGTTACAATGAGAATTTTATTGATTGTGATGGAAATTATGATGGTCTCTGTTGGTCTCTATTAGAGATGGAACAATTATCGGTTTAATGGTTAACCACATTGGAAATTTCCAAAAGTTAATATTACTATGTCATTTTTAAATGATTAAACCATACCAGATAACATTTTGAAACCAGATCCATGTGGAAAGTCATTGGCCCGGTCAGAAACAAATACACCACCCTTAAGATCACCACACCGAAGGGGCCACTAAAGGACAACCTACCTCACTTGACAAGATGGTGACAGTTTGTTGTGCTCTTTGTAATATTTGGCTATCTGCTGTCCCCACAGAATAGACAGTTGCTTACCACAATGTAACATGGATGAATGTTCCATCTTACAGTAATAATTTATTAGTCATATTTATGACTTTTTCATGTTTGATTCCTATGATTTGTTTAAATACTACTCTGAACTACAACGCAGAACCAATTATTATATATACAGTTGTTTTCTGTGCAATCTGTTATTTTAATATGTATGTTTCAGTGTTGTCAGATGAATTTGTACACAAATACATAACCATAAGGATAAAAAACCTAGGCTCTGAGTACTCTGAATTTATTTCTGAATTTTGTTTATTTTTTCATTTTCTGAATATGTACTACAGACAAAGATAATGCTTCATTTTTACTTAAACATCATCTTTAACATACAGTACATGTATAAGAGACATTTGGCAGATTTGTCATCTCAGTAAAATGGGTCACAAAGTAAGTTGCAAACACAGTAAGAGATTAGTTTTGACAGCTATTGTTTGACATGTGACATTGTTTTTTTTGTATCATCAAACGGGATGCGCTGTATAAATAGTTCTTGACAATCACAGTATGTTACCTCTGCTACACACATTTGGGCTTGGACTTGATGCATGTAACTGTGATTAAGCTTTAGACTCATTACACCTTCCTCAGAGTCTTCCTCAGACAGAACCTTGAGTCTTTTACACATTCATGTAGGGTGCGGTCTTTTGCACTGAAAGGACACTTCATCTATAACACCATCACCACACCATCTGGTGATCCACCGATCCATGGCACCTCTGGGTTACTTATCAGTCCAGATGCTGCAACGTGGAGGTCTGCTTGGAGGTCCTGCATCGCCCTCAGGTACGATTCTCTGGCAGTGTCCTCATTTTTTAGACCTCATCTGATTAAAACAACACAAAATATATTTTGGAGTACAATTCCTAGCTTTAAATCAGTCCTATACTTATATTAGGCATATTAAAAGTAATTTAACTATTAAAATAGCTATAATTATCACAAATACCTGCTGTGGTGTGAGATGCAGCTTCTCAAAGGTCTCGGCACCCTCCTCCAGCAGTGCGGGCAAATCCATTTCAAGCCTGGGGCTTGCATAAAGAGTGGTCAGAGGTGTTGGCAGATCCAGTAGTACAGTCTTGGGCATGTATCTGATGGAATGGCCTTCGATGACTGACAGGATTGCACTTTTTTTGGGCTCTGCTTCTTGGCCTTCACTTTGGAGCTGTTTACAACAGAACGTAAACTCGAGTTGTCTCGAGTTGCAACGATGTGCCATCGCCACTGTCCGTTCCTCCAGCACCACTATCCATGGACATGTTGCTTTTGTGTTCAGAGCCTAGGAATGATTGACCTGTTAAGTGAAAAATGTAATATCTTGAATAATTGCTTTGTCTTGTTAAACGTAATAGCTAATGAGCCTGTTTAAATATCTAACGATATGACAATTTAACTTGTGGGCTTTTCTGTTGTTTTGATCATTAGAAAAGGCAAATGGCCATCATCAGCTGAGTTTGCATTCAATTGTCGATTATAAGAAAGTGAATTAACACGTTATTTGAATAGAATATATGGTTGAAGGAAACATGTTAATTTGCATTAAAATTCGCGTTTGTTGCAATTTCTTAACTCTATTATCCAAAACTGATCTCGCATACCCCTCAGAAAATGTGCTGTTGCGCCCTGGTTGAATATAAACCCAATCGATATGAAACGTCACACACCTGGTTCAAAAACAATTAAACACAACTAACATTAAGTCTAACGTTAGTTGGCTTCGATCTAGACCAGTGGTTTTCAAACCCTGGGTCGCAACCCTCAGGTGGGTTGCACGAATTAAAAAATGGGTCGCCAGGATGATTTAAGAAAAATGTTAGTAAAATAATTAATTCAATTTTATTATACAATAATAACAATAACAAGAATTTTGAACAGAAACGCACTTAAAAATTATTTGAATATACGCAAAATAAGTCCATAAATCCATCACTGTGTCACCTGACCCACGTAAATAATGTATTTCCGCAGGGACGGAAATACATTATTATTCGGAGGTTATATGGCCATTTGTATAAAATGCTAACATTACCGTTTCAACAAAACAGTTGTTTGGTAAACATTGAAAAAGTGGAAACATTGAAAATGTTGAATTATCTTACCAGTCTAGCAGAAAACAGGCAACTTCGGCGTCGCCTTGAAAACATTTGTCTTTCAACAGTGCCTTCCATCTGGTAATAGATACACCGATGTTTATCCTGGATTTCTGCCGCCGTTTGTCTCCAATTCGTCTGGCAGCATCACGTTTGCGCTTCTTTGACGACGGAGATTCACACTCTGTCGGCGCTTGTGCACAATACGCATGGTCCTCCATTTTATAAAAACTTCTAAGACAGAACAATCAGTTGCTTCAGCTAGACGACGACTACTCCTCCTCCTCTCCGTACTACGACTTACTACTTTGTGCGTCTTCAACTCAGTGATGACGCAAGCTGCGTCTAAAAACACACACGAAGACCAACATATACGAAACTCGCTCTGTACAGCTGTTTGTTCGTTAGAGCTTACTGTACAAAACATGGCTGCGCAACATAACAAATTCCATGTAGATAGGCCCGCTCCCTATGTAGATACAACTGGTTTATTCTAAGGTAATAAAAACATAACTTTTCATTACGTAAGGTTTTTATACACATCTAAAGACACAGTTTTGTATGTTATATTGCATTTCATACAAAACATCCCGCACTGTACCTTTAAATGAATCGGTACTAGTAGTTATTCTGTTTTTGATATCAGTTACTAATTTCTGACTAGTACGTATTACAATAATGACTAGTATCTTTTTAATACTACTAGTACGTATTCAGTAAATGCTAGTACTTATTATTAAATACTGGATTTGTATTCAATGTATACTAGTACCTATTTAATAGGCACTAGTAGTAATTAATTAAGTACTAGTACTTATATATTAGACACTAGTGTCTTTTACGGTTGTTACTAGTAACATTTCTTATCTTACTGGTCACAATTGTTTTTTTACCTGTCATATGTAATGACTAGTCAGAATGGCCATTGTAGAGTTCAATCGCAAATCTTACTAGTAAAATAAAATATCTTACTAGTCACTATTGAAAAAGGTACTAGTATCTTGTGAATAGCTACTAGTATAAATCTAATAAGTACTAGTAACTGGTAAACACGTATACGTTTCTCATAAATAAGTACTAGTATCTAATGAATAAGTACTAGTATAAATATAATAAATACTAGTATATATTTAATAGGTACTAGTATCCAATGAATAAGTGCTAGTATCTAAAAAATAAGCATTGGTATCTGTTTGGCAGGCTCTAGTATCTTGAAAATAAGTACTAGTACCTAATAAATAAGTATCAGTACCTTATGAATAAATGCTAGTACCTAATAAGTAGGTACTGGTGACTATAGGAAGACACACTAGTCAGAACTGAATAGTTGATATCTAAATGACAGATCTCCATAGAAGTCAATGGCAAAAATCTGAAATGTGTTACTAGTAACAAATAAATAAGGACTAGTATCTATTTAATAAGTACTAGTATCTAATGATTAAATATTAGTATCTAATGAATAAGTACTAGTATCTAATGATTAAGTACTAGTATCTATTGAATAAGTACTAGTATCTAATAAATAAGCACTAGTATCTAATTTTAGGTACTAGTATCTAATGAATAAGTACTAGTATCTAATGATTAAGTACTAGTATCTAATGAATAAGTACTAGTATCTAATAAATAAGCACTAGTATCTAATTTTTAGGTACTAGTGTCTAATGAATAAGTACTAGTATCTAATGGAATAGCTACTAGTAACTAAACAATAAGTACTAGTAGCCTAAAAATAGATACTAGTAAACGTCAAGGATTAAATGACAAAATGGCTTGCCATACCCTGTCACTCCTGTTACTACTGGGCCCTGTGAATACACTGTAAAAAATCATATGATCAACAAGTCATTGCATGTTACTTTAACTTGTTTAATTAAGTTAACCAACTTTTTTGAACATTTAACATTTTTTTTTAAGTTATACAAGATTCAACTTGATGTTTTAAGTCAACAAACAAAAGTTTATTAAGATATTTTTAAAGCCAACACATTTTCTCTAAAATCTATAAAAAATAGAATTTAAAACCTATTTGATAGCATGATTACCATAGCTGAGCCAAATCAAATCAAATCAAATCACAAAGAGGCCCACCAGGGTAAATGATTATAGTGGGAGAAGCACAAACTTACATCTGATGTGAAACAAATCAATATACCAGGTAATATAACTAGGTAACGTCCCATAAAACCCATCAAAGCCATGCACTAGTGAATATTTTCAAATGTATGCTACGCTGCAGGGCTTGAAAGACCTCAAATTTTTTTAAGTGGACTATTATGTGCTAAAAAGTTGCGTCGACTAGTCGATGACATGACGTCATTAATAAAAAATAATAATAAGAGCTAGGGAATGTTTTGCAACAAGATTTGATGGGTGTGGGCAGTGTGTGCACACTGGCGGCTACTTGAGAATGGCGGGACTCCCGCAAAATAGCCTCTAGTCTAAATATATAGTATCTAAATACAAATAAACTGTTGTTCATCTATTGCACAAGAGCAACAACAACAAAAATAAAATACAACTATTTCAAAGCAAGAGGTCGGTGGTAGCGGGGCTATGCAGTAAAAGAGCAGGTGGATCTCTCTACAGCAGCCTAACGTTACTTCAGATCTGAAGCGTGTGTACAGACCAAACTTCCCTGACATTTACAACAAGTCAACTGAAAGGGTCATGTGCAGGGCTGGATTGGTAATCGGGCATACCGGGCATTTTCCCGGTGGGCCGATGTACTTTTTGGGCCGAAACAGACGCATGGGCCGGAGTGATGGACAGATTAGAAGCGTGAATCGTGCACATATGCACAGAACGCGAATGCAATTGCAAATCGGACATGTTTGCATGAAAGGCAATGACAGCAGCACAACCTACCACTCGCACCCCCACCCGTCGACACAAATGGTGGAGGGCCGAAGCTGGTCAAAAAATGCCAGGGCCAATTTAACGTCCCAGTCCAGCCCTGGTCATGTAGTAATAGACGAAACAACAGAAAAATGTGTCGAGTTTGTTTGTGACGGCCTATGACTTTAGGACAACATCAATATATTTATTAGCCTAATGCAGCAGACGCTTTATCATAGCAGACTATTTATTCTGTTTCTTTCATGTTTTATTAAATAGGTAACAAGTGCACTGAAACGTTAGGTTTACCTGTGAGCTTTTGCAAAAACAGGACACATTGTGAATCATGCGTGCGGAAGCTGGACAAGATAACATATGTTATTGCCAGGAGTGTGACAGAATCCCGCTGAAGCGGTTGGGAATGACATCCGTCCCGCTCGCACGTCTCTTGGAACAGTCAGCAGTCTTCTGAAAGGTGCATTGTCAAAAAATCACATGATCTGCGACTAGTCGACATCAAGCTTTAAAGTCCCAGTGAACCGGAAGTTGCGATCGTTTTTACTTCCGTATTCTGACACATTTCCGAGTGAAAAGGAATTTCAAAGGTGAAAATAAGTGGGTGTGGCTTGCGTTTTTCACTGCGAATTGATTGGATGTGTAAAACAGCTGTTACATTGATTTTGAAATGAAACTGGCAGCAGACTGACAGTTGAAGGGGAGGAGTTAACAGATGCTCCATCCAAGCAGTCAACTTTACGTAATTTCAGGAAGGAAGTGCATTTTCAGATTTTAACTGCAGATTATGAGGGTACATGAATTTTAAAAAGAAAATGACCCACATTGATAACCTATTTACTATAAACGATGATATATTTCATGAAAAAATAAGAATTGTCATTTTTAATTTCACTGGGACTTTAAATGTCGTGTTAGCATTAATGTCGACTGGTTCCTGGCCTCTACGGTGCACAGACAAATCAGAGAAGGATATCACAGCAGCTCGTGATTTTCACGAGTATGCTCCGCCCAAGGTGACCGAAAGTCTCGGACACCAAATATTTCAGAAAGAAATGTATTAATTTAAAGAAAGTCTCTGCACACGGCAGCCATACAATTCCTCAGGGCAGTCACACATGACCGAGACCAAGTCATACTTCCAAGGGGGTAGACAGCAGTGTTGGGTAAGTTACTCTGAAAAAGTAATTAATTACTAGTTACTAATTACATATTCAATAGTGTAATTAGATTACTGTACAAATTACTCTCTCCAAAAAGTATTTCGTTACTTATTACTAATTACTTACTATATCCTTTATCAACCTTGATTAGTTAAGTGATTGAAGGATAGACATGAAATGGCTTATTTAATTCATTCAAATAAATAATATTAAACTACATAAAGTACTCTTATTAACTCACCAAAGTATTACAAATGTGAGAATTATACATTAAAGCAAGGATTTTAAACTTAGACTTTGAATTTTAATGTCAATTCCACTATTGCACACACATATTACACAAGTATTTAGTTTAATTACATCAGAAGTAACTAATTAAATTACAGAAAAAATAACAGTAATCCCTTACTTTACTTTTTCAAGGGAAAAGTAATTAAATTACAGTAACTAATTACTTAGTAACTAGTTACACCCAACACTGGTAGACAGATAGCTCTAAAATCACATGCTAAGGTGACAATAAAGTTACATATTTCCTACCAACAATTAAACCTGGGATCAAAAGTTTCGCTGCAATTTCGCTCAAACAGAACTAAAACTATTCTGCTGCTACAATGAATGCGTTAAGGTTGGCAAGTGCCTCACTTTAAGCTTCTCCTACAGTTATGTATAAAACCAAAACATTAGAAGGCGCTGTAAGTTAAGATGTGCCTAATCAGGGTCTAGTTTAGATTCGTTCATAAAATATAGAACGTAATCTCACAATTGTTTGTTATACAAATAACATGTACACACAAAGACAACAAACTAAATACAAGATTTAAGATCTTAAGGTAAAACGCAATATAGAAACTACCCGTTTTTTACACATACACTACTGCACAATATACATTTATTACTAATGGGAAAGTAAGGGGATTGAAAGAAATCCAAAGTACATAAAACAGTGCAAATTTTAATTAAGGCTGAAATGTGACTTATTCTTGAAATCTGCTTCCAAAGCATAATTTCAACAAGATGACAACCATAGAAACAATCAGAATAAATATATAGACATATTTAATTAATTCAGTGTGAGGAACTTTATTCTATTATTCTAAGTACACTTATTGCATCATCAACTAATAAACTGATTGGAAATAAGAACAATGAAAGTATGATTTAAAAGGCATGGTCCCTCACAAGTCGAAGACAGAGAAAATAATACATATGCAGTGCAAAAAAAATCAATGATTTTTATGTGGTGAAGAAGCAAATTTTGGTCAAATGTTACAAAAGGAAAAGATGTAAATACATAATATAAAACGTTACCTTATACATAAAACAAGTATTGTTCTTCTGGGTAATATTCACTAGATACTGTGGGGTTAGATCTTCCATCAATACTTAGGTATTGAATGTAATATAAATAGGTTTGTTGGTGCACACCAGCTGCAAACAGTGTAAGGAACCAGCTCTGCATTTGTTTAAATGTGAAACGAAGACTCAAATAATCAACATTATCTGTACACTATGTCTCAAATAACACAGGTTAAATCATTGTATGTAAATCTTATGCCAATACAAAACATGCCAAGTTCCCACAGCTAAGGTCCTTTGGGTTAAAGGTCAAAGAGCCATTAGGCAGGATGGCTCGCTCATTATATCTCTAGTAATTCTATGTACACAAGCTTTGTGGTGTGTGATGTTTTTGTTAGTGTCCGTTTGTTCACAGTGAAGGTGATTAGTCATTTTTTCAGGATATTAAAAGCTGCTTCTCGAATGCACTTTGCGGCATTCTCGATCTCCTCCTGCGTCTGCTCAACAGTGACCACGACTCGAATGCTGAGGACATTAATGATTCAACATTAATTCAAACATTCAATTTCAGTTCAAGTTGTCCTAAAACACTTCTTACAATGTTTGTTCTACAGATTTAATAGGTACATTTACAGATAGATAGAATAGGGTGTATACGGATAAGATAATTCAAAGACCATCACCTCGAAGGTGGAAGAAAACGCTCTTCTTTGTCCAGGTATCGTGCTAAAGTAAGAGCAATCTGTCTTTCCATACACTACAAACAAGAAAAAAAATCTTATAGCAGCATGATTATAGCTTGTAGGATACATGTTTTGCCCAAATTCAAATGTGCAAATAGGCTGATTATCAACAAATATCTTAGAATTATGGCACTCCCAGACAAAACTGTGTCTTGACAAAAGCCACTTAATGGCAGAATAACAAATTCGTTAGCTCTCCCTTATATTTACATGAAAAAAATCACATGGCTTCTTGTGGTTAATTGCTTTTCTAAAAGAAAAATCTGCTCCTGACAGCACCATTTTATCGGAAAAGGTCTTCTGCCATATTAGTCAATAATAATTTTCATTACACTTTATTAAAATGATACCAGTAACCGTCAATGATAAAACAAATGACTTACGTAATCAACAATCTCCCGAAGTAGCTTCAGGTCATTTTCTCTGGATCCTGTGCTATTCTCCAGCTGTAGGTGGAGAGCTGGAGCAAAAGACTCGCCCACTACCTTCAAGCCTGCAGTCCTGCAATAAACAACGCCAATGATAATCACCGCTGACTTAAGATTTAAGTTTTTGATGCGGTATATTGATGATTGTTTCATGGTTTGGTCAGGCCTTGAGGTAGAGCTAGATATGTTCTTATCGTTTATCAATTAGAGAATTCATCTATCAAATTTACAATAGAAAAAAATCGTGAAACCATCCATTTTTTGGATGAAACGATCCATTTTTTGGATGAAAAGTGATCAAGATAGAAGATTTTTTCCATCAACTGTTTTTCAAAAAATTACACTATTAGCTATTAGTTACCATCCAGTTTCTTTGAAATACAGTTTGCCGTTTAGCCATTTGTGTAGATTGGAATGTAACTGCAGTACAGAACATGAATTTGAAATACAAACAAGAATTGCTTTTTCAACGATTTCAATCATAAGGCTATCCAAAAGATTGGTTGAATAATGCATTTGATAAAATTAGCCAACAAAATAAAAAATATTTTTTGGGTGGCCCTACACAAACATTTGTTTGAAAACAAAAAACTATGCGGTGAACTGTACGCTCACATATAATAAACATAATAATTTGATTAAGTCTATATATAAACATTGGCATGTATTATATTCTGTTAAAATGTAAACATAATAAAATTCAGTTTTGCCTGCTCTTTACTTTTAAGAGATCACGTAATATATTGGATATGCTGATCAAGTCAGATTTACAGCTTTTCTATAATGAAATTTGATTCTGTGTTGTAATTTATAGCTTTAGTGGTTTAAAATGTTAAGGTCATCGATTATTTATGACAATGCATTTCTGATGCGAAATGATTTGATGTTTGATTATTTATATTAATGTTTGCGAGGATTAAACGATTATTGGTTGCTGGATTTGAAATATGATAGTCTTGTTGTAAATGCTGTATTGTGGGATTTTTGATTTTCATATTGTACATTTTGTTTTATGTTAATTATAGTGGTATGTCGAAGACTGGTGGATACAAATGAACACTTAATTAGAATGCACTGGTGTGGATAATTCCATTGATGAAAACACAATTGATGTGTTTTTAAAAAGAGGGTGTAGCAACTAAACGTTTATACACACTGAAGGCATTAGCCGAAACATCAGTGTTCTATTCCCTTGTTACACAATTGAAAAAAATAAATATTTAAGGAGTTTATTGTAGTTTGTGAGTGTGAATCATTTGATGTGTAATAATCACTGCTGACCTTTCAAGCGTAAATCAGCCATAACAAATACAAATTAAGAAGTCTTAATTACAAATTACATTTAGTGTTCAACGTTTCAATTTGATATGCTTATTAGGGTTAGGCAAAAAAATCGAAAAATCAATTAATTGTTTTTTAAAATGCGGTCGATTCTCAAGCTGCGAATCGTTTTTTTTTCTTTCATATTTCCGCAAGCACTGAACATTCATTAACGTGAATGTTATTGCTACTACTATCCACTAAATGTCACTTTTCTTTTTACAACAGGGTGGATGTTACAATGGGACCATATCGTTCATTCATTGCTTAATAGACATGGCGGCTGCGGGCGTGTCGTCGAATTTAACATCACCTTCACATAAAAGGCAGCGGTTCATATGATTGCAGCCCCTCTTTACAGCCAATTTTGTGAAATTATGTGTGTTATACTGTGTCTTAAATGTAAAATAACCTGTTCTGTTTCAATATACCCAAGTGTGTTTAAAGTTTAATATACAGGTTTGTGGCTCTTCATTTCATTTTTTAATTCACCATTGTAATGTGATATTTACTGATCTTTTTTAGAAATATCTATAGGATTTGTATTAAATCTATAATCATCGACTCGAATCGAGAGTTTGTGAATCGTAATCGAATCGGAACATCAGAATCAATACCCAGCCCTAATGCTTATCTCATAAATACATAATAACAAATAACAATATGTTCCATTTTTTCAAAGATTGAGTTGACAGGAAATGATTTCACATTTGTAACTGATTCTCTTTTTTTTGCATAGAAATAAACAAACAAACAAACAAACAAACAAACATTACTTGCCCTTGTAGTGCCTTGTGTACATGTCTGCATTTATTTCTCAGAATGCTGAAAATGCCTGAGAAAGAAAAGGAAAAACACTGCGTCACATAAAGCCTTGAAAGCACAAACCCTTAATAAAAAAAACTCCCAGCTACACAAGCTAAATAATTGAAACGCAGCATTGCTTTAAAGCAATCTATGGCTAACTAAAGGCCCAATACCCAATGTGATTAAGTGAATATGTGATGACACTTTTGAATTGAAACAACAGATCCCTAGGGCAGTGGTTCCCAAAGTGGGTGCCCTTGACAACTGGCTAGGGGTGCCGCCGAATCGCAGCTTTTTTCCAGTACCATATAATAATCTTTTACACCATATATTACATATTACAGATTTACATCATATATCAAAACACCAACATATGAGCATGTCCAAATGAAACTGAAAATATGCGAAAAACATATACTTCATACGTATGTAAAGTTTAAATATCTTTTTACCGCCACTTGGACTGTTCCCAGGAGAGAATCGCTCCGCCCATTGTACTGATGCGCGCTCATGTGGGACACGAGTACCCAGCTATCTCAGGTTGGTTTCACGATTGCCAGGTCCGAACCCTAGTTCGATTGCTCCCCCTGCCCCCGCTGGACTGCGTTCATATAATTATTTTTGGGTCCGAACTGTGGGCCGTTTGCGTCATCAAGCCTGCAGCTGTTTACCCGGTCGCTTGACGATGCAGGAGGAGGCAGCAAAATGCATTACATTGCTCGCTTCACTTTTATACATTTTTGTTTTTGAATTTGAACAGTTAATTCTAGTGATTGGTCGAATACTGCAAGCGTGTGATGGAAATGTAACGCCTCTTACCATAATTGGAACATCAGGTTCCAAAGCAATTGTACTAACAGGTACGCCCACCTTACTTGCGTATACATTTTTGCGGTCTTAGTGAAATCGTACCACGAACTGACGTAGATTTGTGGGGGCGTGGTTACACGAGGCGTTTCAGGCAGGTCTGGGTGGGCATTCGCTTTTAGATACAATGCATCTTTTGTTCCGACACTTTAATTTGAGCAATGTCTAATACATGCATGGGCAACTTATAACACACCAAAGACATAGAAAAACACGTGCCATATGACCCCTTTAAGATCATTGAAGGCGAACAGAAATGAGATGTACAGCTCTCTGCTTGGAGCACGTCAGTCACGCTCGTCAGATAAGTGAGTGAAACACACACACAAGCACACATATTTACCAAATAATACGTCATTAATAGCGGTTCACTTCCGCGATTTGGTACGATTGCGTTCATATCAGCAGCGAAGCGTACTGGAGTTCACATGAACCGTACCCCAGACCTCCCCTTTTAAGCAGACTCGGGTACAGTTCGCGGGTGCTCACCCGGGTTCAGAAGACAGTGTTCACATCACCCAAACGAACCGAACTCTGACATTAATCAAACCCGGGTGCGCACCAAAAGTGCTAATGTGAAACCGCCAACCGTCAGTGTGCTGTTTTCAACTTGTGTGAGCTAGCGTTCTCAACCCTGGCGTACGTGAAAAACAAAAAAAACCAATCCACAATCTACCCCTGTATCAAGAGACTGTGCTCCCAAAAGCAGGCACATGTATCCCTTTAAAATACCCATAACACAGTTCCATGCACACTGCACAGGTATTTTAGTTTCCTTTTTAGGTTGTAAGGTCAAGTTTGAACAAAGCAAATAAGAACCTAAAGAAAAATGTAATGCGCGTTGTTTATTATTGTTTAAAGAATTAAGTATCAATCCTTATTCTAATGCGTTTTGGTTCCAACGATTCCCACATACAGCAAATGGTTCATATCAGTCTATAAGATTTGTTTATGTCATCACGTTGTAAATGACAAATGGTTAATTTAAATGATTTGTTTCACCTCATATAATGTTTGTTGTAATGCATTTGTAATAAATTCATGCAGCTGTTTCTACTCCTGTGGAACAGCAAGATATGGAGCCGGCAGCACCGACCTTTATCCTTTTTGTGTGCACCGGCTTGCTGCCATTTATCCTGTGTGCCATACTGTAGTGCCGGCTAAGTTGAATACAGTGGCTTGCAAAAGTATTCATCCCCCTTCATTTTATTCACATTTTGTTATGCTGCTGCCTTATCTTAAACTACTTTAAATGATTATTTTTTTACATTAATCTACATTCCATGCACAATAATGACAAAACAAAAAACTGATTTTTGACAGCTTTGCAAATTTATTAAAAATAAAAAACAAAAATAAGTACATTGCATAAGTATTCATACCATCAACTCAGAAAATGGTTATAGCGCCTTTACAGACTCAAATCTTTTTGGGTATGATGTGAAAAGCTTTACACATCTGCATTTGGCAATTTTCTGTCATTCTTCTCCTCAGAATCCTTTCAAACTCTGTCAGGTTGGAAGGAGATCATCAGTAGACAGACATTTTCAGGTTTCTACAGAGATGTACAGTTGGGTTCAAGCACTAGCTGGGCCACTCAAGGACATAGACAGAGTTGTCCATAAGCCACTCTTGCATTGTTTTAGTTGTGTGCTTAGGATCATTGTCATGTTGGAGAATGAACCTTCTGCCCTGTCCGAGGTTCTGAATGTGCTGGGCTAGGTTTTCATGATCATTATCTCCGTGTATTATTTTGTGTACAGTCCCTGAAGCTGAAAAACACCCCCACATCATGATGCTGTTTCCACTACACTTTACTGTTAAGACGGTATTGTACAGGTGTTGAGCAGTGCTTGTTTTTCTCCAGACATGATGCATGAATCTGAGATTCATCAGACCAGAATATCTTGTTTCTGACAGTTTGAAAGATTCGTTGAAGTACGTTTTTGCATATTTCAAGTTTCCATGTGTCTTCACTAAGCAAAGGCTTGAGTCTGGCCACTAAGCCATAAAGCCCAGATTGGTGGAGTGTTGCAGTGATGTTTGTCCTTCTGTAAGTTTCTCCCATCTCCATATATGATCATGGAGCTCAACCAGAGTAATCATCAGCTTCTTGGTCACCGCTCTAACCAAGACCCTTCTCCATCGATGGCTCAGTTTGGACAGGAGGTCAGCTCAAGTAAGAGATCTGGTGGTTCCAAACCTCTTTCATTGAGGATAAATGGAGGCTACATGCTTCTGTGAACCTTCAATACAGCAGATTTTTTTCAGAAGTCTTCCCCAGATCTGTGCCTTGATACAATCCAGTCTCAAAGCTCTACTGGCAGTTCTTTTGACCTCATGTCTTGGTTTTTACTTTGATATGCATTTTCAGCTGTTGCACCCTTTATAGAGAGGTATGTGCTGCTCCAAATCATACTTATTCAATTGAATTTGGCACAGGTTAACTCCACTCGAAGTGTAGAAACATCAACAAGCAAAACTAATGCTTCTGAGCTAAGTTTCAAGTGTCCCAGAAAAGGGTATGAATACTTATGCAATGTACTTATTTTTGTTTTTTATTTTTAATAAATTTGCAAAGCTGTCAAAAATCAGTTTTTTGTTTTGTCATTATTGTGCATAGAGTGTAGATTAATGTAAAAAAATAACCATTTAAAGTAGTTAATATATATAATATAAGGCAGCAGCATAACAAAATGTGAATAAAATGAAGGGGGGTGAATACTTTTGCAAGCCACTGTATGTAGTTTGTTGTGTCGTTGGCTGATCTTTGCACAGTTGTGTGATGCAAGATTTGATGTCAGCTTTTGGGGTATGTGCTTAAATGCATTGAAGCCGTTGTGCAGCATGTAGGCCTACTCATAGGCACGTATGCCTCGGTAGCAACATTATACTTCAAAGGTAGTATGCATGCCTTTTTCTCTATGCCAGTCGCCATCTGCTTTTCATCAGGACAGGGCACATCCCAGGTCGCTTTAACTGTGGCATGAGACATGCTCACGAGGAACGGGACATGCTCATAAGGAATGGGCTCCCTCACTGAGATTGGAGGCAGAACCCCTGCTCATTGAAATGTTCTGGGATCTGTTCATGACATGGGAAAACAGGCATTGCTCTTCGTTCTTTTCCCTGCCGTGTTCACTGCTCACATCAGCTGTGCTGTGCATTCAGTTGAAAGTACTCTCGAGTACATACTACTATGACGGCACATTATATAGCTGCGAGTTAAAATTGCACTGGTGCGATTCAATAAGACTTCAGGAAGGTTTTAGGAGGAGGGGATTACCCCAACAGCGTTAGCTTCTGACGCGATGTCTCGTTCCCGTCTCTCAGGGAACCGAGGTTACGATGTTTCTGGTCTAAAAACACACAGGGCGTTTTCACAACTAGTTCATTTGAGCCCTCAAAGCAGTTCAGCGTGTATATGCGAACAAACCAAGTGATCTCAGACCCCCAGAAGGACCAAAAAGCCAACTGCACTCAGACCACCTCTGTATTTTAACATTTATAAGGCTTTAAAAAACGTTTAATTTAAGCAAACTTTAAACAATCTTTACAAGCCCATTATAATTTCATATCTTTGCCCTTCCTACCCGTTTAACAGGTAGGAAATATAAAGAAATTGAAAGTTCTCAAACACTTTACAGTCTTGACAGCTAAATTCTAAATTAAAAGAAGAATTCTGATTAAAGCTACAAAACGCATTGAATTCTTCTTTTCTTTTGTTCTTTGATTAACATTAGTGACAGGAGTCGCGGCAGCAGGTTTAAGAATACGGTCCCTTTAAGAGCTGATCGAAGCAGATCTGACGTGTTATTTGCAAGGTGTAATTTTAGGCGTAAAGGATTTCTATTAACCCCTGGAAATTATAAGCAGTGTGAAGCGTGGAACAGATAACCCAGGATTCTGTAAAAGTGTAAACTAACGGTACTGTTTAGCGTGTTGACGAAATGTTTATATGCTCTCCTACTTGTAAATCGCTTTGGCTAAAAGCGTCTCCCAAATGAATAAATGTAAATGTAAATAAATGTAAGTGAAATGGGTTATATCAAACTATATGTGAAAACACCTATAGAAGTTTAGTTTAAGCGGGGTCTCAATCCACAAACATTAGTGTGATAGTCTAATGACTTTCACTAAACACCCACTGAGATTTATTTGAACTAGATCTCTGCCTGTGAAGTCTTCTCACCTTTGAGGGAAAGCAGTCAGACTTTAATTAGTGTAAAGGTCCACAGATTTGCACATAGTTGCCTAACAAATACTACTAAAATCACTTCTGCATGGATGTCTTCCTGTGAATTGCTGCATATTGTTTGGATAAATTCATTAACTGAGGGTCTTCTCTGAAGTCTAGCTACACTAAAAAAATCCAACTTAAAACTGTTCTCCTAACAAGATCAATTATGTATCTTGAACAAAGATTTTTTTAGTAGTAGTCAATTTATTATTTTGTGTATACTAAACAAAATTAGACTAAAATTGTTGCTGACGAAGATTATTTTGTTTACTGGACTTAGATATTTAAGTTTTGGTCAAAATGTGGCAAAAAGGTTTGCCCAATTTAACGAGCCATATAATCTGAACAAACGGAAGGTTCCCAGCATGCATTGCTTCATATTAAATTTGTTTCTTAATCACTTTTACTGTTTTAGTATTTGCAGACATTATTTATGCTGTAGTTGTTGAAATTGTTAGTTGCCTGATGTATATATATTTGTTTTTCAATGAATGATGGTTTGTGTGTTAAGTGGTAAGTGTATCGCAATCCTGCCACCGCTAAAAATGGCTTCCACAACTGTTTGAGCAGTTACTTGACCAAAGTTCTGGTCTGTTTTGATTTAAGTGTTTATATTATGTGATAAAATAATCTTCTGAGTTTGATGGTAGTCGTAGTTGAAAGAACTTGGGAAAACTGCATGTTACATAATTAATTAAGTTGGATCAACATTGTTTTTTGTGGTAGTTACTCAGTAAATTTAGTTCACACAAACTGCTTGCCCTAAGGTTGAGTAAACGAGAAAAAGCTAGAGGAAATTAGTACTAAGATTTTTTGTTGTTGTGCAGGCTTAATTTTTTTTTACAGTGCTAGCCAGGTCATCTTTATTTGTATGGCACTTTATTCAATACAGGTTGCTTTAAAGCAGTCTCACAATAAATTAATTATTAAAGTCACGTTAAATCTTTCTCCGCCAGCATATTTAAAAAGTTGCCAGCATGTTTGATCATTTTCACAAAACTTTGATGGTCTACACACAATGTGTTTTTCTATACGAACATACAATAAATTAAATGCGCCCCCTACTGTATAACAGTGAAAACATGGAAATGGTGGGAAAACCAATTATTATAAATTGAGGAAAATACCATTAATGGCAGGGAAAGAGTTAACGGAACCACACTAGTTAAATCTTTGGATACAATTACAGTATATGTTTTGTAGTTTAAACAGTGATGTATACTATAAACATGTACACACACAGTTCTTTAAGCAGCAGATAAGACACATTAAAAGACAAGTAAATGAGAAAAGCTTAAGTATTATGCCTTCTACCTTTTTGTTCCACATATTACGGTTCACGTTTATGCAATTCAACAAAATAATAACACACACAAAAAACATTTCCACATTTTGTTACCTGGATCTTCCTCCATGATGTTCAGGGCTTCAATAGCAGCAGCTGCCAGCATGGGTGGAAGAGATGCTGAGAAACAGTAACCCTGACCTGACAAACGCTGAGGACAACAACAACACACATTACACATAATATTCCAATCACATATACAAAAAAAATGTATTTACTACTTGGCATACAAATGTTAAAAGACAGAAAAGTACATTTTGACTCTATATTAATGAGCTTATGCCATACATTTAAAAGCTGTAATCTAGCACTTTTGCTAAGAATCAACAAAAATCAATAATTGACCCAGTGCATTAAAAAGTCAGTGTTCAATACAGCCTCCCTACCTTACCCCGATTTACAACAGCAAGCCTATAATAATGATTATGAATTTGAGTCCTTGGGTAGGATTTCGTAGAAGGAAAGGTTTAAGAAGGTAGGAGAGAGAAGATCAGTGTCATCGGGCATCAGAGTAGGGATGCAGCGATTATAGATTTTATTGGTACGATTATAGTCTGAGCAATAATCACGGTTGCACGATTATGACGATTATTATGCATTCATTAATGTCTACATTTATACTGGCCCTGCAAACATTTTAACTTGCCCTAACACAAATAAATAAATACATAACATTGTCTAGTTATTAGTTTGTTTTTTACTTAAAAGTATGTATTGGTTATAATACCATAAAACTATTAGCCTAACTCACAGAAATTTCATATATAGTCAAAGACAGTGAATCCTCAAGTCATAAAATTAGAACAAATTACGAGCACTAGCACAAATAAATGCAATAAAGCAAACACACAATTGAAATTAACAGTGCTTTTCAGGCGTTTCAGGTTGGTCTAACGGTTATCAGGTACAGAAACTGAATAACGTAATCAAATGTAAAATAACACTTAATAGTCTTCACGGTATATGAAATAACATGGATGAAACCATATTAAAGTTGTAAAAGTTAATTAGTCAGGAGCAAGTGAGTGGGTTTTGTTTTCGTCTTTTGTTGTTTGATGAGCATTAAAACAGAGATGTTCATTATGCTGCTATCTCTTTAAGAGCTAGAGCACAGCTCACATGCATTTTGCTTCCCTAAAGTTTTCATTCATAACAAACATTAATGGATTTACCACGTGACGTGATATAGTCTATTCGCTAAATAACATTCAAAGCACATTTATTGTTTAATAAAAACAACATAAAAATAAGTTAAATTGGTCCAATTCGCATCTGTTGTGGTGAAAATAACGATCTTGTAGTTCAAAAAAATCTCTCAGACAAAGAAGGTCCAGGCATCAAAGAGTTAACTTTATTTGCTCGAGTCAAACAAAGTGAGATGTTCCAAGTCATCTGAAAACCAAGTGTTTTTCCAGTCTACAGTTATAGTAAAACTTCTGAAATGTGGTCCTTTCTAAAACCAATCATGAAATTTCCCGTTATCTCTTATTTTTTTCCTGTCCCCTTTCATCCATTTCTATTGGTGGTAAACCAATCTTTGTGTATTTTTTTAATATAAATCCTCTCCCACCACAATTATGTCATGGTCATCATGACCGGTTTCCCCTTCTTCACCCGTTTCCCCTTCTTCACCTCCTTCTAGTCTTTAACTGTAGCAAAACTGTGGCCTTGCTCAATGTAGATTGTAGTCATAGTAACAGGGCAGAACATGCCCAGATTTGGTCATACTGTAGGGTTGGGGCCGGAAAAGGTCCCCAGATTTCATAAACACTGCCAGACATCAAAAACACAGCTGTGCAGGGTGCTTTTCTGAATATCATACAAATGTGTTTAAAACGAAGAGCAATACATAGTGAATAATGATCAAAAACAAAGACATATCATGAAATTGCTCCATACATCAGGAGTAGACTATTCTGTGCATACAGAATGTACGCATCCTGTGAGCTTGCAATTAATAATTAAACATGACATCAACTGCCCCATAACTTTTTCCTAAGCTTGCACAAAAAAAACACCTTTCAGCTACCGGAAAGTGCCTCACTAGAGCTAGGCTCAGTGAACTGTCAGTCTTTATTGATTGCCGATTGGCTCTTTTAACTGGAAGGCAGGACTTCCTTGGCTTAGAGCGGCCATATTGAGCATTGCATTCCCTCCGCATTCATAGAAAAGGCAGTGGTGCATCTTGTTAATATCTATTGTCTTTGCGTTTAAACCATGACCTTTACCTAAAGTAGAGGCCGTTTACACAAGACCGTTTTCAACTAAAAACAGAAAACTTTTTATGCGTTTTGGCTGTTCATTTGCACAACAACGGCGTTTTGGGGGACTGAAAACGCAAACTTTTGAAAACGGGTCTCAAAGTGCAAGTTTTTGAAAATGACGGCATTATCGTTTCAGCGTAAACTCTGAAGGCAGCATTTTACAAAAACAAAGACGTCATACGCAAGCGTATTACGCGTTCAGTCTTTAGGCATGCGCGAGTATTCCCCAAACAATAACGGCGGCCTCCTATGGGATGAATTTAATATCAAAATGATTAACAAATGCATGCACAGTCATCCGTGAACGTGATACAAGTTACACTTGTATTTTAGTATTCACAAACAAATGCCGTATGATTTGAATCTGTGAAATTTAGATTGTAATAAACATGAGGCGATTTGTACAAATAGAGACAGATTTGTGAATACAATGTTTTATTTTGTGTTCATGTATAATCATTTTGCGCATACCAATGAGAAGTTGTGCATTTGTGTATCCTGCAACGCGCGTCCATTCATCCTGTTCTGTGCATTCGGATTTTGAGACGTTCTTTACGCGTTTTTGCATTGGACAATCCACACACAAACAACTTCAGATCCACGCACAACCGTGCATAAACTACGGCCTACCACTAGATGGCAGTCTGACGGAGCGACGCAGAGGTTTGCGGCAGAGGTTGCTCTAGACTTTTTCATTGTTCGTCATTTTGAACAACGTTATCGTTGTGTTAATATAAAAATTGTAAAAATATTTTCAGTTCGTTTTGAAACTATGGCGAAACAGACAAGTCTAATGACTTGTTTATACACGAGTCTCCACTGATCCCGTTTTCCTGAATGGGCGAGAGTCATTTTGACGGATTACAATGAGGGCAATTTGTAATTCCCCTTTATGTCAAATTGGTAGCATCCAATCATTTCCTTTCATCAGAACGTGATCGTAAGTGACCAGAGGAAAGGGCGCAAGTTTCCCCATGCATTACTCATAAACGTCTCGCCCATTCAGGAAAACGGCATCAGTGGAGACTCGTGTATAAACAAGTCATTTGACTATGCCGTCTCACCACCGTCTAATCTATTTTGCAATAGATTCAAAACGAACGGAAAATATTTTTACACTTTTCATAATAACACAACGATAACATTGTTTGAGGATCTTATTCTGCAATGCATGCATCTGTCACTTAATCAGAAACCCGCGTCGCGTGCTCGCATACACACAGGCGCGCACAGTGGTGCGGTGTTTACAGACTTTTTTTCCTTCAGAGAGAGAGATAGTGACTAGCGTTATTTTGGATAAACCTCAACTTTAAGTACGGGAAAATGTTTCTCTGCGTCTTTTCCGTTCAGTGAGTGGCAGAAGCAGCACATTCATAACAAAACAGCATCTTAAAGTAACTTGTAAGTAAATTAATAAATGATTAAAAAACAGCGTTTTCAAGCACCTGTCATTGTTACTGTTATGATTATAAACAGTTGTCTGTAATTATTGTTTTATGTCTGACAACAGAAACATTAAATATGTAAACGACTTTATTGGGTATTCAGTTCAGTAAGTTCAGAGAGTAAACGCATGTACATAGTGATGATGTCACAAACATGATGATTAGCACGTAACATCAACCTTGGACCATAGTGACGGGTAAAAATAGATGATGACGGATTTTTTATGAGCCTGTTCGTCAAAATGACTGACAATGAAAAAGTCTAGCGCAACCTCTGCATCGCTCCGTCAGACTGCCATCTAGTGGTAGGCCGTAGTTTATGCATGGTTGTGCGTGGATCTGAAGTTGTTTGTGTGTGGATTGTCCAGAGGTGGACGAAGTACACAACTTCCTTACTTGAGTGAAAGTACAGATACTACTGGTCAAATATTACTCCACAACAAGTAAAAGTTGTAAAGACAGATTCTTACTTAAGTAAAAGTACAGAAGTACGTGCCTTTAAAAGTACTCAAGTATTAAAAGTAAATTTCCTTTATGTCAGTTGTGCATTGTTTTATTGTCGTATACCTTATGCCTCTGAAGCAACCTACTGAATACACCGAGTAGCTCACAGTATCAGTTGTATTAAAGGAGTAGTTCACTTCAAAATTTGCCCCCATTGACTTTCCATAGTCGTTTTTATTCCTACCATGGAAAGTCAATGGGGGCAAATTTTGCAGTGAGCAACTCCTTTAAGAGCTTCATATGTTTAGCACATATATGTTTCGTTTAGATATAATCCTGTATGATCATTTAGCCTAATTATCCTCATTAGCCCCCTAGGCCTATATGTATTTATGAGCAGTGTTCTTTTATTTTGTATATTCCCTTTACCAGTTTTAGCAGCAATTTACCAGTAAGTAGTAAGGGTCTTGTAAATAGTTAAGTGTAGAAGCCATGTGTTTGTTGGATTTATTACCATTTGTATTACCATAATTTAACTACAAAACAAACTATAGCTAGTATAATTAAACTATGGTATTTTTATTAAATTCCTCTTTGTATTGTGTTTGGGGTTTTATTCCAGCAGGATTTACCATCCCACCAATAGAATCAATCACATACAAGTAGACAACGTGTATCCATAGTACAATTCCCATTATAACCATTAAATCCATTACATTTTCTGTTGTATTTTGGGCAGGGTTCAATTGTTTTTATTTCAACAAGAATACTTCAACTATATTAACTTCAGTAAAAACATCATTCATTTTCCAAATCGCTTTAAATGATATAGCAGCAGATCAGAAGTTAACATGCACGCGTAGCTCAAGGTGTATGTGATGCTTATTTACCGTTTAGCCGTTATGCCGATCATTTTCATGACACTATTTCTACGATCTTTGACTGATCGTAACCCACAGATGATTACACCACACTTTAACATGCACCTTTTTCGTCTATTATTGTTCTATTTGCCTTTTTAGAGCGCTATCAATGGTGTATCAGCGCCTACGTTTACATTAGGTTAGCGGGGAAGATCCCAGAGTTGCCAGATTTGCGTAAAAAAAATCTGCCAAATGGCCATTCAAAGCTTGCCGGAAAACCGCGAGCATAGAAAAACTGAAATACTTGGCAACAGTAAAAGGTCCTGGCAGTTCGCAAGCCAGATAAATTGCGCACATAGGAAACCCCTCTGCATAGAAACCATTTTCTACTTTTGGACATTTTATAAATGTAGTGGAGTAAAAAGTATGATATTTGTCTCTCAAATGTAGTTAAGTTAAAGTACAAGTACTCAGAAAAAATAATACTCAAGTAAAGTACAGATATTCAAAAAGTGTACTTAAGTACAGTACTCAGGTAAATTTACTTCGTTACTGTCCACCTCTGGGATTGTCCAATGCAAAACCGCGTAAAGAACGTCTCAAAATCCGAATGCACAGAACAGTATGAATGGACGCGTTGCAGGATACACAAATGCACAACTTCTCATTGGTATGCGCAAAATGATTATACATGAACACAAAATAAAACATTGTATTCACAAATCTGTCTCTATTTGTACAAATCGCCTCATGTTTATTACAATCTAAATTTCACAGATTCAAATCATACGGCATTTGTTTGTGAATACTAAAATACAAGTGTAACTTGTATCACGTTCACTGATGACTGTGCATGCATTTGTTAATCATTTTGATATTAAATTCATCCCATAGCCTCCATGCTGCTTGGTTGTGCTGTGTGACATACCCATTATCATTTCTCCAGCGCCATGGCGGATTCGCTACTTACACACCGGAATTTGTAAGAGCAAAAACTGGATGCTTCTCTAGACAGGAAACACATCTGCTCGTGCGTGAGGTTAAAGCGCGGGAGCAGATCATCTACATGACAAGTCGGATTTTTATCATTTCACAGATTCAAATCATACGGCATTTGTTTGTGAATACTAAAATACAAGTGTAACTTGTATCACGTTCACGGATGACTGTGCATGCATTTGTTAATCATTTTGATATTAAATTCATCCCATAGCCTCCATGCTGCTTGGTTGTGCTGTGTGACATACCCATTATCATTTCTCCAGCGCCATGGCGGATTCGCTACTTACACAGCGGAATTTGTAAGAGCAAAAACTGGATGCTTCTCTAGACAGGAAACACATCTGCTCGTGCGTGAGGTTAAAGCACGGGAGCAGATCATCTACATGACAAGTCGGATTTTTATCTTTATGTACACAATAATAATCTTTTACATTGTAATCCATTTTTTTATATTTGGCATGTTTGTGTGCTGCTGCACTTCCCTCTGTGTAATAAGTAAAGTGAAAGCCACCCAGAGGCACATTTTCTACTAATGCGCTCTTTTTAAACAAAAAAAATATTGCGGCATTGACTTTAGACAAGGTTTGAGTTGGTCTATGGCGCAGTATATTTTCAGTTCCTCAAAATAGCAACAATGCGCCTGAGCACACCACCGTTTAAGACCAACGCGCACAAATGAGCGCAAATACATTTGCTATTTAAACAACGCGGCGCAGGACGGGAAAATGAGAACTGCATCGGGTGGAAACTAGCAAAAACACACGCCGGGTGTACAATAGGGCCCATAGTATTTATATACATAAACTAAAAACGCACATACACGCCAACAAAGTGTATTAAAAGCGCTCTTAGCTTATAAAAATCGTATGGGTTAGTGATGCTCGGATTGCGGTTATATCCGCACACACTGTGGATAATCTGCGGGTCGGGCGGGTAAGGTAATAAAAAAGTACATTCTGATTAATTGCGGGTGGATAAGATCAGTCATTAATTAAGCAAATATTAACTTGTTTAAAATGAATTTTCATCAGGCAGACAGGCACTAATTTGCAGACTCTCAGTTTAAAAAAACGTTCGTCACGAGGATGGGACAGGGGCCATTCTTAAAGCATAAATGGAGGCGAAACATATCCGAGAGAAAATTAAAAAAGGAGAATTAAATCAAATCAGCGCCAACTGCACCGTACTTGGCTCCGATGTTTATTCGTTTATTAGTTGATCCTGAACATATAGTTGTCTGAAGGGAGTAATAAAGCCTGTGTTTATTTTATTTAAAAAATGTAGGCAAATCTGGGCAAAGCGAAACATTTGTTTTATAAATAAAAGTGTTCATTTAAAAGCAGCCTAAAATCAGCGTATTATTTATCAGAGATGTGCAAATTAGCTCTAACGTTACGGAAGCTGCTGTTCAAAACGAATTATCCACAGACATCACGCTTAAAACAAAGAATTAGAATGAATAATGTGGTAATCGGGTGCGGTTCAGGTGTAGATATCTAGATCAGAGAAAATTATAGGTGCGGGTAGGTGGCGGGTGGATGATTTGTTTGAAGGGGATTCGAGTGACATTTGAGCTGATCGGCACATCTGTAGTATGCGTATATGAGCAGGCACGTAGGGTTTCTTTATAGCGCAACAGTACAATCCACTGGCCTGGCATGCATAATACAGATCCATGTAAATGCAGATCGTTTTGATAACGCTGTCGTGTGTACGTGAAACTTTTCAAATACGCAAAGGAAAAAAATCCCATTTTTGTGTTCGTGTAAACAGTTTTGATTGAATAAAAAGCCCTTGCTTACCAAAGTGTATTTATTGTGAAACCTATTTATTTGATAAATCAAAAGTCAAATTTCCCTTTGGTAATCAAAATCATGTCATAGTTTTTTGGAAAATATTGTGTCGAAATAAGTAATAAAAGCCATCTCTGTTCTCATCAGCCATAACGTGACATGCGAGAATACATTCTACTGGCTTCATACACTATTTTCAGTCTAGCTGGTCAAATTACTTGTTAGAAACTTGCAGTATTTTGCAAATGATTTTGCGAATATACCTGATGATCAATAACAAAGGACCGTCCACAGCAGAACCCTCCAATCGATGCCAATGCATTCTCCAGGTTAGCACTTATTAGGTCAATATCATCAATCTGAAACAAAAACAGTAACACAGGTTTCATAATGTTTAAATTTTGGCAAACTAGAACTAAAGAGACATTTACGCTTTGGTTATTACGTACATTCACACCAAAATGTTCGGTGACTCCTCGTCCATGCTCTCCAAGCACTCCAAAAGACATGCTCTCCTCCAGGAAAATTCGCACCTTATATTTATACTTCAACTTCACCTACAAACAAAAGAACCAAATAAAGCAATAGCTTACCTGGAGACAAGTAACCAGTATTAGTGATAGTCACTTAAAACATTACTAATTAATCCCAAAGGTACAGTATAACCCCCTATTCTAACAGAAGAACACTAGGCCTGTGTTTTTCATACCAGTTCAGGAAGTGGACAGATATCTGCCATGTTGATGTAGAGTCCTTCAACTACAATAAAGCGTCTTATTACTCTAGCTTTGCGTGGATTCTGGGGAAAAAACGGAGACTCATAAATCATTTTTAATGTATACATGTATGGCAGAATATATAGCAGGCTCATCTTGCAGGATCCCAAAAGAGTTCATATGACACACCTCTTCATCTCTTTATACTGGCCCAGGCTTCAGTCATTAATGCTCACATACAAAACTGTCAGACTCTGCACCAACATATTTACACACCTTTCTACACTCCTACACAACTTTTACCTTCTGATCTTCTATCTCCTGCTCCTTCAGAAGGCGTTCTAGATCCTCCATATCATTGTGTTTGAAGTATTTGATGAAGCTGCGTGAAGCCTGCAGGCCTTTCTGAATGGAGAAACAAGCGGCCTCATCTCTAAAAAAAAAGAAAAAGAAAAAAAAAAGCTGTTTCATTTAAACAAGTTATCAAATAGGGACATTTTCTGTTTAATTTAAACAAATTATCAAATAGGGACATGACAAGTTCATGGAGAAAAACTTCACTACAAAAATGTCAGAATTCCAGACTTTCTAAGCGGTTTACATTATATTAATGACATAACAGTGCACACACAGGTCTAAATAAGCGTGTGCATACACGGTACATATAAGATCTTTGCCTAAGAATTATCCCTGGCAAAAATAACACAGCCAGAAAAACAAGTCACAGGCCAGAAAGAAGTATTTGGCTCTGTTCAAAAAAAGTTCACAATATATTTTATGTAGAATATTACTCTCCTGAATTCCTATTTGGGACATTTTCACTTTTAATAGAATATTTTACTCGTTTCAAACACAAAATATCAGATTTTACTCAAAGAAATTAATTTATAAAACCTAGAACCATAAATATTTATGGCACTTTTATAAAATTATTTGAGATAAATCTGAGTTTAGGTCATGTAGTGAGGGTTAGAGGTCTTCACGGGTCCAAAAATGTGAACCCGATCCCGAAGAGACCCGTGATTGTGCTACACAGACCCGACCCGTCCAATATTTTGAAAGTTGGAACCGAACCCATTAAGACCCTAGAAATGCCATAAATTTACTACCCGGACCGGAGTATTTGAAAGTTAGACCCAAACTCGGCCGAAAAGACACAGACCCTGGACCAGATCAGCACAAATTCCACAGCAAATTGCTGTTAAGTCTATAAACAAGTTGCAAAAATGTAAGTTTTTGTCTTAACTACTACTCCCTCGTACCGGACGAGGGAGTAGTAATTTCTTGCCGATTGAATGAACATGCTCAACTCTTTCCCCGCCATTGACCAGTTATCTAGTCATTTAAAATGCATCTGTTCCCTGCCAGAGAGGAGTTATTACGGCAATCTGTGTTTGTACTGTTGTACAGCAGGTGGCGCTGTTACACACCTTTGGAAAAAGTACAGAATCTAGAACGTATATATTTTATCTGTTTTTAATCATCAAATCTGGGCAGAGTCTTTGACAAAAAAATTCTAATTATCTCAGCTTTTTAATCAAAATGATGCATTTTTGAAGAAACTTACCCACATTTACTAGGTGATAAAAAAAGAACAAATGAAGATAGAAGAATACGGCAGACTCTGTTCTTTCATTTGGTATATTGTTTGTCCATATATTCATTACAGAAAATGTACTGTGAGCCATCAAAGTTTAGTGAAAATGTAAAAAAAATGCTAGCGCTGACTGGCAACTTAAAAAAAGGCTTCAAAAGACATTAGTAGCATTACTTTGCTATTATCTATGTGCTCTGAGCAGAGTCTGAACAACAATTTAAGATGTATCAAGATGCTTCATTTATATCAATATAAACATGGAATGGGATAAATTGCAATGCGCGGGATGATGGAATGAGTCCCGCCTTCTAAATAAAAGAGCCAATCGTCAATTGTTAAAGTCACTTTGTCACTGCTGAAGCTCCGGTTGCCATAGAAGCATGACGTGTGGCACATGTGCGTTAGCTGCTGCCTGCCTGCCCAGGAGAAACCTCAGCTCACTGTTTTACCAGTTGAAGCCGAGTTACAAAACACAAACGGTGCTTTTCGTTTCGACTCGGGTATTACACAAAATATTAAATAATCCCGGGACCCGATAGGATTTGGACCCGATCTGGCTAACCAGTTAAAATATAGACCCGTCGGGTCGGATCTCGGGTCCTCCGTGAAGACCTCTAGTGAGGGTTACTTACACAAAGATGATGTCTCCTCTTTTAGAGTATGCTGGAATGGCACTGGCAATGGTGGCAAAGCCATATGAGTAGATAATGGCCTCCTCTGTTCTCATGAACTTTGCCAATCGTTCCTCTAATTCCAGATGAACATCTGCAAAACATTGAAATGCTTTACACTCAGGCAGAACGAGAAATGTTTGATGTGATATATGCATGTAATATATCACCTACCAAAGGTTCCGTAGAATCCCCGTGGTCCACAAGTTCCCACACCATATTTTTTTAGTGAAGTCAAAGCCTTTAGCTAAAAGAAACATTAACTATACTGTTTAACAATGACATGGACAAACTCAGGACTTGCAGAACATTTTTATTACTAACAGAAGCTTTGGATTGTGTATACATCAGCTAGAGATTTTAAAGCAAACCACTTCTATTTCTTTGTTCATTTGTACAACAGCCATCTCTGATTGCATGATTAAAATATATCACCTGTCATTTGGTATTTCCACCATAAAATCAACCACAACTAATACTTCTCTTCATCAAGATGCATTTAGCATTATTCTGCAAACTGCACATTACAACCAGAAATTTTATGTAAATCTGAAGAATGGAAAAAGCACTTAGATTAATGTCTGTGCTCATACTGATACAAACCTTTACACGCTCATTGTCGAGTAGACCCAAGAAATTAAATGAGGCAAAGTTAATGCACTCTTTCCCATTTACAATGATTTTGTGGCTTGGAGGGCTGCAAAATAAAAAACCGCAACCATCAGTCAGTACAACGTACACAACACAGCAATTATTAGGTGATGATGTGGATATTTTTTAAAATATAGGTTTATTTTGAAATCATTGTCTTCATTTGCTAAGTGTAAACAAGAAGAAGTCAATTAGAAGAGTCCATTCTCCAGACACACTTACCCTGTAACCACATCATAATTAAGTGATGGATGGTCTTTAGATAAGGGGGGAACGAGTGGCTCAGGCTGCCACTCCTCAATTAACTCCTCTTTCTCCTGTAACAGAGTAATGAAAGCAAAAAATAGCTTGATGAAATGTGAGGTTACTGGTTATGTTACATTATTAAGTTCCGATTATTGCAATAACACAACCATTTCTGAAATTAGAGTGATTTAATTTGACCTATTAATTTTGTGATGTTCATTGATTTACATTTGAAGATATTCATTTTATTTTAGGCTATGAAAACTGTCAATCAGTAATTTTTTTAAAGAATTAATTATAAATTAAAATATTAACGCATTATAAAATGTTTATATTGGAAAACTTACCTTCTCTGTAAGGTCTGATCTGTCCTGAAGCTTATACGTTTTTGAAAACAGCAGTCTGATAATCCATAATATGAGAATACCTTCTAAAATCAAATGATACGCTGGTGCCTAAAAGGGGCAATAACAAAACAATAATTATATATATTACTTATATTATAATTGCAAAAAAAATTGAAATAAAAAGATTTATTCACACTATTCACCTGGTACAGTGCTGTGAAAAAGTATTTGCCCCCTTCCAGATATTTTCTTTTTTTTGCATATTTGTCACACTTAATGATTCCGATCATCAAATAATTTTTAATATTAGACATAAGATAACTTTAGTAAATATAAAATGTTGATTTCATTTATCATAGGGAAAAGCTATCCAAACCTACCAGGCCCTATGTGAAAAAGTAATTGCCCCCTAAACCTTATAACTGGTTGTGCCACCCTTGGCGGCAACAACTGCAATCAACAACTGGCAATGAGTCTTTCACTTTGCTGTGGAAGAGTTTTGGCCCACTCTTTTTACAGAATTGTTTTAATTCAGCCACACTGAAGGGTTTTAAAGCATGAACAACCTGGGTCATGCCACAGCATCCTAATTGGATTTAAGTTCAGACTTTGACTAGTCCACTCCAAAACCTTTATTTTGTTTTTGAGCCATTCAGAGGTGGACTTGCTGCCATGTTTCAGATAATTGTCCTGCTACATAACTCAAGTGTGCTTGAGCTTGAGGTCACAAACTGATGGCTGGACATTATCCTTCAGGAATTTCTGGTAGAGCGCAGAATTCATGGTTCCATCAATTATGGCAAGTTGTCCAGGTTCTGAAGCTGCAAACCAGCCCCAGACCATCACACTACCATCACCATGTTTGACTTTTGGCATGATGTTCTTTTCATGAAATGCTGTTTAAAAATTTCCAGCTGTAACAAGACACACACCTTCCAAACAGATTAACTTTTGTCTCATCAGCAGGTTTTTGCCCAGAGGTGTTGGGGATCATCATGAAGTTTTTTGACAAATGTGAGCTGAACCATTGTGTTCTTTCTGGTCAGCAGTGTATTTCGCATTGGAACCATGGATGACATTTCTGCTAAGTCTCCTTTGTATTGTTGTTGAGTCATGAACACTGACCTTAACTGAGGCAGAGAGGCCTGCAAATCTTTAGGTGTTGTTCTAGGTTCTTTTATGACCTCCTGGATGAGTCTTAAGTAGGGCTGAACGATTAATCGAAATCGAATCGCAATCGCGATGTGAGACGTTGCGATTTGCTAATCGCAAGAGGCTGCGATGTGGAAACGATGTGAAATATAGGAAACGCGTCTGTTCCAAGCCCGCTTTGAGTGGCATTCATGCTAACCAACAGAGTGAGCGCACCTCCGTTATGCCTAATCAAAAAAAAAAAAACAGAAAGCGGGAGAGAGAGAGAGTGTGTTATTATGGCATCTGCAGAGTCAGATCGATCATATTAGGCAAATAAATACTAAAGAACCATCCAATTCAGAAGACCGCACACACAGCCTGTGTTATACTCGCTCTCTTCCCCGCGTTGCGCGTCTCGCGGACGAGCCATTTAAACTTGATGCGCACACATAGCCTGTTTCATACTCGCGCGACTCTTCCCCGCGTTGCGCGTCTAGCGGACGAGCCGTTTAAACTTGATGCGCACACATAGCCTGTTTCATACTCGCGCGACTCTTCCCCGCGTTCTGCGTCTCGCGGACGAGCCGTTTAAACTTGATGCGCACACATAGCCTGTTTCATACTCGCACGTCTCTGCGCCGCTTTGCGCGTCTCATGGACGAGCCGTTTAAACTTGATGCGCACACACAGCCTGTTGCCTTGACGCACGCGCGCACCCTGTGTCAACTCACGCCTAGCTCCGCGTTTCAAACAAATGTAAATTCTATCTAACTGTTTTGCTAATTTCACTTGGATGAAATTAAACATTCAGCACATTTTCTACTTGTTTTAAAAAATCCCACATACTTAAAAAATAATAAATCAGCCTATGTAACCTATGAACTATTTTAATAATTCACTAACACAATAGAAAATGTTATGGATTTAAGGGTTACAATGGGAGTTGTATTTGTTTTAATGGAAACTATAATAGTGTACACTGGTATTTGGATTCTATTGGTGTGATGTAATCTTGAAGCTGGGAACCAATTGAACAACAGTAAGCCCGATTTGAATAATGCCCAATACACACTACAAAAATGAATTTTGTAATGGTTTTAATGGAAACAATTAGAATTTCTGTAATGTTTTTTTTGTTGTTTTCTTTCAGCAGGGTAATTATACCCATACTGTGCTCCACACAACAATATTGAGCTGAGGCATGAATTAGAAAAGTTAAAATCGCAAATCAAATCGCAATCGCAATGTCTGTCAAAAAAATCGCAATTAGATATTTTCCCCAAATCGCACAGCCCTAGTCTTAAGCCCTATTCACACGGGATTAGTACTATCTGGGGACCTCTGGTCATTTGTAATAATTGCAGAGATTGTCTGTGATCATGTTGCGCATTCGCACTGGATAAGTGAACTCTGTGATTTAACTCGAATTTACTGACTTATCTCCCGGAAATGACGTGAAGGCGCTTCCCTCTTTCTAAACATGGCGCTGTCTGACAGAGATTCACCGACGCAGCCTTTAGCCCGTTACTGTACACACCAGGCTGGACCTCGCGTTGCGCTTTGCCGCGTCCCACAGTTTCGAAGCTATCTATCTTCATTGAACATGTCAAAGCAACTGTTTCAAATCGCGCGAATAAGAGCGTGCTTATATAATGTAACGCTAGACAAAGGATGTCAAAACAAACGGATGCTGCGTTAATTGCGTTAAATATTTTTCACGCGTTAATTTGAAATAATTAATCGCATGCGTTAACGCATTACTGTTGACAGCCCTACTTGAAAGTCTTGTCGTTGTAGGTGTAGTTGTATGTAAACAGAAGAATGTTCCTTACCGCATGCTGCCATGCATGTCACCCATCTCCATATATTCCTTCTTTTTTGTTTCACTCTTCTGATCCTGTTATGTTTTTATACAGTGAATATTTTCTCTCTGCCAATATTATTGTTGTCTGGTATGTAGCGACATAACCCAGCACCCAAAATACTGTGAAAACACTCCAACGCAGCTTCCATTCTTTGCGAAAGATGACTGAAAAGGCGCACAGAAACCTTGAAAAAATTAGATACGATCCCGCCAAATCTTGTTCAAAATTTCAAAGCAGAGATGCCGATTCGCACTGGACTAATATTATCACAGGACCTCGGTGTTCGTCAAAATATGGTAGGTAATTTGTGGGGGAATTTTTACTTGACAAATTAGACATGGCCGTTTCGCACGGGATTAAGATCACAGACAATCTCTGCGATTATTACAAATGACCAGAGGTCCCCAGATAATACTAATCCTGTGCGAATAGGACTATAAATGCACTCCAAGTAATTTTGGTAGACCGGCCATTCCTGGGAAGGTTCACCAATGTTCCAAGTTATCTCTATTTGTGGATAATGGCTCTCACCATGGTTTGCTAGAGCCCCAATGCTTTAGAAATGGTAACCATGACACATGGCAATTAATTAGTTTTTCATCTCTTTTTGGATTTCTTTAGATCATGGAATGTGTTGCTTTTTGACATCTTTAAGCTTACTTCACTTTGTCATAAAGGTTCTATTTAAGTTATTTCTTGATTCAACAGGTCTGGCAGTAATCAGGCCTTGGAGTGGCTAGTAAAAATGAACAGAAATACTCAATCACAGCTCATTCTAGGGATGCCACAATATTCAATATAATATTGAACCATTCGGTACGACCTCCACTGTTCAATACGTGCAAGTGAATTGCAGTTTTCCGGTTTTGTGTTTAAATTTTTCTGTGCGCTTAATTACACTGTGAACTGGCTCTTTCCGTGTTTTTCTGTATGCTGAGATAGATAAACGCATCCCCGCGAGTAATATCTAATAGCGAGTGGTGGTCGGGAGGTGAAGCGAGGCTGCCTGCAACACGAGAAGCAATGTGCTGTTGTCGAGTATAATGCTGACGAACAGACACGGGCTGGCTTTATTGTATGCCCGTTGTACTAAAGTGATAATGTCCGAATTTGGCACATCAAGAATGTATTTTTACACTGCATACGAAAGCAGCACGTCCGCGTTGCTCTCAGCACATGCAGAAAGAGCGTCTACAGCACCATGCCAAAGTCTGTTTAACAAAAGTCATGCCACTCGGCGGTCTCTTGGACTAGGGCTGTCACGATTATGAAATTTGGCTGAAGATTAATTGTCTAATAAATCATTGCGATTATGACGATTAATTGTGTGTTTTAGAACTTTGACATTTAATTCTCATACATTTTTTATTCAGCTTTGAAACGACCATATTGTTCTGAATATAAGACTATGTTTTTTTTCTTGGAAATACATCAGAAAAAATTGGGTCATATATTTAAGGTTTAGTCTTTTACCTGTCAAAAATACAAACACCAAACACTTGTAAATTAAGTAAATTGATCAGGAGTGAATTGAAGCCACCATTAAAATGCTATCATTCATAGAAATGCTTCTAGTCAGTTTTTTTCTCACTTGCAAGACTACAATAAAAGTTTACTTCTACGTTAATGAAATTTTGGTAGGCTGGTTTTCACGCTGAGTTTAGCTTAAATAATATTAAACTGTACTGCAGGTTATTTTTATGGTATATGCATTCATTTTTTTTTTAAGTGATTGTGTTTTGGTGGTACATTTTACAAGTATTACCATGCTTTAGTTACAATATATACACTAAAATATGCAATATGCAGGCACTACAGCTCCCCCCTAGTGTCTTCTATAGAGATGTGCAATAATTGCGATGATCTGAATCCATCACGATGAGGCCAAACAATCGCGATGAGACAATTGTTTAATAATCGTGACAGCCCTATTTCGGACAGCTATTTACATCATAGCAAGAGCGCTTCCAAGCAGCTTTTTAGCATTCCATTTCTTCTAATTTATTGCAATGGCAGTGGCGCACCTTGTTAATATATTATCTTTGGCCTTTCCCATTGAGCGCACGTTTACTTCGATTACAGCAATCGCAAGTTTTGCATTACTCAACTCAACTTTATTTATATAGCGCTTTTTACAATTTTCATTGTTACAAAGCAGCTGTACATGAGACATATTGACTATAAGCAAAACAATTAAAGTTACACCTGTAAAAACAAGAAAAAGGTGAAAACACAGAAGACAGACATACCCACATACAAAACACTCCACACACACAATATGCACACGTACTAACACACATAGACATAGACACACACACGGAAGCGCAGACTCACGGATGCGCACGCACGCACGCACTGATTTTTGCTTAAAGATAGGGATGTAACGATTCACCGTGAGCCGGTTGAAAATCGGTTATAATGAGTGACGATTCAAATCGGTTGAGGTGTGAACTGAATCGCAATACATTTTTACACAGCAGGGGCCGCTATTTTCACTGCAAATCTAAAAGTGGACATGCTGATATTTCTTAAATGCAAAAAAAATCCAAGAAAAGCTCAGACAGTATTAGTTTGTTTATATTAAAGAGACTTTTTCTATTATTAATTTGTTATAAAATTGCAGTTTAGTTTTGTTATTTGAAATAAAACATTATTTTATTATACAAAGAAACGTGAAGCATTTAAGAAATAATGCAAGGGAAGTTGTTCATTTCTAATTTGTTTCAACTCATTTTGTAAAAATAAATCGTGAGTAAATCGTGAATAAATCGCATCGTGAGATCAGAATCGTGACTCGCATCGCATCGTGAGCTGAGTGAATCGTTACATCCCTACTTAAAGATAATAAAATAAGTCAAGTAAAATAAGAGAATTTCAGTAAAATATTTTTTTTTCTTAAGTTTTTACTGTTCCAGTCACATAAGCATAAAACGATGAAAAAACACTTTAACGTGCTGAAGCCATCAGACCCGAAAACTGTGGGCGAAAAACCGAGGTTCGTATTGAACCGTGGGTGAGCTGTATCGTTTCATCCCTAGCTCATTCATGATTTAACAATTGGGCGCAATTACTTTTACACATAGGACCAGGTAGGTTTGGATAGCTTTTTCCTTTAATTAATGAATAAATGTCTAATATTATAATTTGTTTGATGATCTGAATCATTTAAGTGTGACTAATATGCAGTAAAAGAAAAAATCAGGAAGGGGGAAAAACTTTTTCAAAGCACTGTAGTTGTGTTTGCTCTCATTAAAAATATTATTTAAAATTGTATTTGGTTCATTTTGACAATACATATACACTGCTAAAAATAAATTAATGGGGACACCCAAATCACACTAGGGCTGGGCGATATATTGTTTCTCAATGAATTACGGTTAAATGCCGCCACATCCGAAAGCCAGAGGGCGCAGAAACTTGAACGATTAGTTCCAGGAAATGCCAATATTCATATTCCATCGCTGTTCTTCAAACCTTTTCTGGTATTTTCATGATAATAAAGTATATTTATAATGATGATGTTTGTCGAGTGTTGCTTTTTCAAATGCATGTTATAAACGACTCAATCTCGTAGTGATTTTAGATTGAGAAGCACTTCCTACTGATCAAAGAGCCGTAGTTCAGTTCACGGAAGAGCGGTGCATAAAACACAGAATCGATTTAGTCATGTATAATTAGCGGGAAACGAAATATATATCGCCCAGCCCTTCACACTGTATTAGATCTCAATGAACGAAATATCCAGGTTAAAACTCTTCACTTATATACTTTGCATAATGTTGTGAGAACAAGATAATGTGACAATGATCAACGAAAGCCAAAATCATAAACACATTAAGGGAAGGGAATTTAAGTAAAATCACTGTAAAAAATGATAATACTAAATCATTAAACTTGTTTGAATTTCACCACAGTAACTCATAATGTTAGTCAGTAATGTGCATGGCCCCATGTTCCCGTATGAACTCCCAGCAATGTCTGTGCATACTCCTGATGAGATGGCACATGGTGACCTGGGGGATCTCTTCCAAGACCTGGATCAGAGCATAAATGAGCTCCTGGACATCTATGGTGCTACTTGATGGCTTTGGATACATGAGATCCCAGAGGTTCTCAACTGGATTTTGGTCTGGGGAACTTGAGGGCCAGTCAATATCATCAATGCCTTCATCGTCCATAAACTGCCTACAGACTCTGGCCACATGAGGGCGGGCATTATCATGCACCAGGAGGGCTCTGCACTGCACCAGCATAAGATCTGACAAGAGATCTGAGGATTTCATCCCGATACTTCACAGCATGTGGAGGTCTGTGAGACCCTCTGAGGATGGTCCTCCCCAGACCACAGAATTTTTCCTGCATAGAGAAATTGGAGGCGGCCGCCTCCGTCAAATGTCATGCCGCCTCAGACTCTCGACAAAATTATATTGGGTGTCTTCACAAGAAATGCTGTGTGCATTTAACAGTCATTTGTAACTGCAGTTGTGGCATTGCGCCACAGCGGAGGCGCTGTTTCGTTATCAGCACACTGAGGCACTAAAAAGAGTTGCAGAACAAGAGCTCGCTGTGTTTCACGGCTGTTTGTTTTGCATCCAAGTAAGTTTAATTTCTTGAAATTTCTTAAATTAACATGACGTACATCATTGTAATATCTTTAGCTGTGCAGTTGGATCGTTGAATCAGCGTATACTGTACACAGTGGATTCGCCAGTATGGGAACCGAGAACTGGTTCAGTTTGTTATCAACTTCTCAAGAGGGACTGTTCTCTCAGACACAACATTTTCTTTTCCTGCTTCCTGTTTCCTGCATCGCTGCCGGCAGCTTGTTTGTATCAGTTCGCTTACCACTTCGCTCTAATATTAGTGTATTTTATTATCGTTAATTATTATTGTCGTTGCTAATTTATCCTGATATCTCAATAATCCCTGTTCCTGTTATTTACTTGGAAGAGTCTAAACCAAAAGTGATAGTTAACTTAACGCCGTTAGCATAGCAATAGCGTGTTAGCTTGCTTTCTGTTCACACTGTGGAATATCATCTTGCCTCTTGTTTGTCTTGTGTGCTAACTGTTTCTCTTTTTAAGCGAGTATACTACGATCCATCGAGCAACTTTGGTAAGTTGGAATTGGACTTCAAATCCGGTGAGTTATGGCTTCTATTCCTATTATTGTTACTTGCACCTCATGTCATATGTTTAGCTTAGCCTTCTCTGTCAGCTGCGAGGGTTTTATATGCGATAAATGCAGGGAAATAGTTAGGCTGACAGAGAAGATCTTAGAATTAGAGTCTCGCATCCAATCTTTATCTGAGGATAGTAAGAGTTTAACGACGATAGAAAACACTTTGGATGCGAGCAACATTAGCGCACACAGCTCGGTTCCGGTTGAAAATCCTCCGCAGCTGGGAAACTTCGTGACTGTGAGACGGCGTAGTCGCAGGACAAAACATCACTCGACCGTTCCGATTACAGTCTCGAACAGGTTTGCCCCGCTCAGTGACGCACCGACTGAGAAACCTGCTGAAAGTGCCCTAGTTATCGGTGATTCTATTGTTCGGAACGTTAACATAGAGGCACCAGCCACCATAGTCCAATGTTTACCGGGAGCCAGAGCGCCTGACATCAAGTCAAATTTAAATGTGCTGGCTAAGGCTAATCGTAAATTCAGTAAGATTGTCATTCACGTCGGCACAAATGATGTTCGACTCCGTCAATCGGAGATCACAAAAGATAACATTAAAGAGGTGTGTGAGCTCGCAAGCATGATGTCAGACACTGTAATATTCTCTGGCCCCCTCACTGCTTATCGTGGTGATGAGATTTATAGCAGATTATCATCACTAAATGGCTGGTTGTCTGAGTGGTGCCTGCAGAATGATATAGTTTTTATAAATAACTGGAAGAGTTTTGAGGGCAGACCTGACCTGTTGAAACGAGATGGTCTCCATCCCTCCTGGGCTGGGACTTCCATCCTGTCTAGAAATATGGCAAAAAGTCTTAATGCTAATGCTAAAACTTGACTCGCTGGGGCCCAGGTCAGGGAGCAGACAGTATGGCTTAACCAACTGTCTGCTTGCCGTCTCACGTCGCAGAATACACAAAATGTACAACATGTAGTAATCCGTTCTCCCAAACATCACAAAATAGAGACTGTGTCTGTCCCCCGGATTAGCAAACATAAAATAATGCGTAAACCTCTTGAAAGTAATTTAATAAACGTTAAACAAACTAAACATGAACAAAATACAGATAATCAACTGTTACGACTCGGATTGCTAAATATTAGATCTCTCTCTAATAAAGCACTTTTTGTTAACGATATGATAACAGATCATAAAATAGACATGCTCTGTTTGACAGAAACATGGCTAAAACCAGATGATTATATTGCTTTAAATGAATNGTGTGTGTGTGTGTGTGTGTGTGTGTGTGTGTGTGTGTGTGTGTGTGTGTGTGTGTGTGTGTGTGTGTGTGTGTGTGTGTGTGTGTGTGTGTGTGTGTTTAGGAGAGAGACAGTGGCTGCGTCCGAAATCGCTTACTAGATTCTTGAGTATGGACGGGAGCTGAGCAATTGTCAAATTTAAAAAGTAAATCAAATAAATATAATGGAAACTTTAAGGCGGACGTCCGTTTTTAAATGAATAAATGAATTTCTCGTGGCTAAATTATGTTTTTATAAACGCTCACATATAGGTTGTTGTTAAAACGTCATCGGTCAAAGAGAATACGGGTCACATGACCATAAAATATGGCGGACGCAGTATGTCCTAAACGTTTTCATACTACACCCACTCATATTATATAGAATGTACTGTTTTAATGGCCGATAGGTAGGTACTTATTTAAATTCAATACGTACTGTCACAGTATGCGATTTTGGACACAACCAGTGTGTGAGAGAGTGAGAGAGACGACTCTGATTTGTTAAGACAGGACTCAATGGTCATGTATGGCCTAGGGACCAATGAGAAAGTCACTTGCCTTTTTGGGCCAAAGCGGAATTTTCTCCAGATCTTACAGTTATTGATCATATCCATGCGTTTTTATTATTTTGAAAGCAAACATTAAGCATTTTGTGATGTATTGTTGACTATTGTTGTTGTGGTTTAAATTTGTTAAGTCCAGTGTTAAGTCATCAAAATAACAAGTTGAATGTTTTTCAAAATTTAGAGAATGACATCTTTGATAGTATTGTGTTAGTTTTGAAAATCATATGCATAATATTTTTTAGCAAAAAAATCATGTGGCTATTTATTGTAGGTATAGCTCATATTTAAAATGGGGATCTGCACATTTTTTTTGCAATACTCATTTTAGTAACTATATGCCGATTCAGATATTTTTCAGATATTTCATAAAAATTCTCAATTTAAATAAATTGTTTTTATAGCTAAAACAGACGTATGGAGCCCATAGCCTCTTTGTGCCTGATAGTGTCCCAGAAATCAGATGTTTAGCTGGTTTCCTTCACATTAATTGCAGGGACAGACCTCTTACATATGAGGGCACAATTGCAAATCTCTAGTAATCCAGTTCTACAGTCACTCTTGCTTCAAAGGCTTTAAACCTGCAATTTATGTGTTAGTGGGCCATCACAACCAGCTCCCTAAATAAGCAAATTCTCTGTATTTATATCCCAGTGTAATAGTCCACTCCTCCAACTTGTTCTTGATTTGTTGCAGACGTGCCAAACTGCGATTGTACCTGGAACAGTTGAAACAGCTTGTGCCTTTGGGACCTGAGAGCACCCGTCACACCACACTGAGCCTGCTCAAACGCGCCAAAATGCACATCAAGGTACAAACAAATCAGCATCTTTATGACTGTGTTTCGCTTTGCACTGACATAAAGAGGTTAGAGCTGCTCAGCGCAGTTACAGTCAGAGAGGAAGTTAATAAGGAACTGTCTACAGGAAGTATACATTACCCTGATGTTGAAACTCAGATGACCCACGATTCCCGACAACAGAGATGGCAACGTACTTTCCCATGAGATGAGTTTTAATCTCTTTGCATGTTGCAGACAAACAAAATATACTTATAACAATTTATACAGGACATCTGGCTCATTAGCATGTTGGGATTATGTTAGGTCATACCCAGGCAAAAAATGTGTAAAGCCATTTTCTTCTCAAGACCTGATGGCAAGACAATAATTAACAATGTCCAGCCAATTTTCTGTATTTCTGTCCCATGAAAACCTCGGTGGAATGGAAAGTGTCACTCTCACCTACAGTCCATGAAAAAAAACAGTTTGGAACAGAATATCAACCTGTCTTGTTTCCTGCAGTAATGCATAGATTTGGCTTCATCAATTTTTGTACAGTTTTTATATTGTTTTTATTGATTTGATTGATTTCTTGCCGTTTGCATAGTAAGCCGGACTGGTTGATGCATATCATGCAGCTTGGTGTCTTTGTGTTTTGATCAGTGGAAACATGTGCTTTGCAGAAGCTGGAGGAACAGGACAGAAAGGCTGTTAATGTTAAAGAGCAACTGCAGAGAGAACATCGCTACCTTAAACGACGCGTGGAGCAGCTTTCTGTACAGGGCTTAGAGCGTCTTCGCACAGACAGCATGGGCTCCACCATCTCCACCGACTCTGAGCAAGGTACAGCACTGCTGACATGTTTTCTGTTTTCAGTAGTAAAATTGCAAATTAATAAAAATTATGTCATGTTTCCTTTGCATAGGAATACATACAGTATACTGTATATACAAATGCTGTGAAATGCATTAACAATCATTAATCTAGATTTTTATACTTAATGAAGAATCAAGAAATTAAATTATTTTTAAAGAAAAAAAACCCTAATAGAATACACATTTTAAACAGTAACCTACTTATAAGAGATGTAAGTCACATATGCGGTGTAAGTCACTGTTGTATTTCTGTGTGTACAGAGGTGGACGTTGACATTGAGGGGATGGAATTCACGCCAGGTGAAGGTGATAGTGTGGACAGTGTTAGCGATGGAGAAGACCACTACAGCCTGCAGAGCAGCTCCAGCGACGGAGGCCACCATTCACATTCCCACAGATTACAGGCTCATATCTGCTAGGTTCTGCCACAACGCAACAGTGTTTGACCTCCAATGTGCACATCAGCCTCTCCCAGCTGGCAGGAAACAACTGGCTGAACCTCTTCGCGTGATTTACACTCCTCAGAAAACTCTCTTTCCTCCCAGCCCTTACATAATGCCTTATATTAGACCACCCCATCACACAGGAACACATTGACAAGCAATCTGCAGTTTTAGTGGGAACATATGTAGTGTGATAATGCCTTTTTGACTTGTCTTTTTGGGTGTGAGAAACTGTGGCTTTCTTCCACAACCTAGTGAGCTGTCTTGCTTTCTGCTCTCTACACAGGCAGCTACCTTTTAACTGGAATGGAACCTCAAAAGTGACTAAACTGATATACCCGGCATAGGCAGCTTCTTGTTATCGTTCATGCATGCATAAAAAGACGGCTAATGTAAAAAAGATGTCGCAGTTCGCTGTCAGAGCCACAAAAAATAAGATAAAAGGTTGTTAGGGATCCATGATTCTCTAATAAGCAGAACAAGCAGATGATTTGTCATCATCAACACTATTCAGTACAAGATAAAAAAAATATTTCTGTTGGACGATTTTCTCTACTCAGTCCATATAGAAAAGTGAGTGCAGTACATTCTACAGTTTGCCCGGTCTGCAAAGGATATGCATGGTGCTAAAACAAGGCATATTACAAGGCAGCTCAATAGTTTTGGAATACAGCTTGTATGTGTGCTTGTTGAAATAGCAGAGAAAATTGTTGTGTGCATTTACATTATTTTCTTAATGGCTTTAAACCGAATCTGATCCTTGTGTGGTTCTTAAAACAGCACGTGATGGCATTACAAACAATAACCGACAACTGGAGAAGAAGTGAAAGAACATTAGGGCACTTCTAGAAATTGAAAGAATGACTAATTGTTAATTGAATAATTGAATGTTTACTAAAAGCACTTAGCAGCAACAGATGCAAAAAAGGTTCAGTCTGAATATATCACACAGAATCTGTTTCCCTCCCTCAGTAGTAAAAGATGTAGCAATAAACATGGAAAGCCATGGCTTTCTTATGCAGTGAAATGATTCTGGATGAAACCTAAAAGACATGGGAAGATGAGCAGGCCTATTCATTTAAATTCTCTCACTTGCTCCTGAACTAAAGTACACATTGACCATAAAGCATTTTGGTCCGAGTAAATTTTCTTAGTGTGTGTGTGCGTGCGTGTTTGTGTGTTATTGTTAATTCATTTGTAAGTTTGTATAAGGCTTTTTTTGACTTTATAGTGCCATCTATCGTGTGGGAGTAACATGCAATATATGAAGCAGAATGTAACATGCAAGTTTGTTTATTTAAACTCACACGAACACATCAAGCTTTGCAGATTACATCAATCATTTTTATTCAGTTTTCAGAATACATTTTAATTGTCTATGAAATCAAATACACTAATGATCTGCCAGTTAGAGCAACGCAAACTGTTGTTGAATATGTTCACAATTCCCAATGATTTTATGTTAACAGATATAAAACCAACCTTGACTGTGGAGCTCACAGAGTTCTGTGTTCACTGGAGACAACATTACTCTGATCTGTGAGGAGAATCAGTCCACTGGATGGGGTTTTCTTCACAACCTCCAAATCCTGAACATGAAGCTTCAGGAACTAAAACAATCAGTTTGTGCGAGTCTCTGATGGAGGAGAATACAAGTGCATAGCCAGAAGAGGAGAACTATCGACACACTATACAGTGACACATAACAGTGACAGTAGAGAGTGAGTAGTCTTTAGTCCCATAATACACTGTTCATGTAAGACATTAAACGTTTGGAAATTCAAACTGAATCTGATAAAGCTGTATGTTTTGCATGTCAAGTGTTTATACATATTTGACAGTATTGTACTGTGTGAATTGTTTGTCATTGTACAAGAAGAACCAAAAGTCTATAGTCCTGTTCGCCTGATGAACATGTATTAAGAGGAGAAACTGTCACTCTCACATGTGCATCATGGAGGAGAGTCAGTCATACTGGCAGTACAGATGGAATAAGATTCAGTCATACAGCAGAATACAACAGAATTACACAATCAGTCTGTTGTTGAGTCTACGCAGGTAAATACACCTGTAGAGGAACAGAGATCAGAGGATCATCAGACACCAGTGATGCAGTTACACTGACAGTATCAGGTGAGAGTGTTATCATCATCCACATTCAGAGCAGTAAACAACCGTGTTCATTAGCATTAAAATGAAATAAGTAAATAATTACATATGTTTGACTCACGAGTTAATGTTTTGTAACTCATATGAGATGTATTTGTCTGTAAGGGTGGTTACACTAGTAAATCAGAAGGCTAAGAAGTTGAAAATAGTTGAAACGACAAACCTGAGACAAACTGCATGAAGATCACATTTACCTCACGTACTGGACAACATCTCAAGCTTTTCATCACTTCAGCACTATGTGGGTTAAGAAGCTATATGATCCTTGAAAGAAATTGGGTTTAATACATAACAGTTATAATAATCTATAACATAATAGTTAAATCATATTTAATTTAATACATACACTTTGTTATACAAGAAGGGCTTAACAAGGTTTAAAAGAAAACGAAAGCAGCTCACACAACACAGCAGAGGAGTTTGAATCTGTCATATAGAGAATTGCCATCAGAATAGAGCGAGATTGATGTAAAAGAGACACTGACTGATCTAGCAGTGAAGATATCGCACAGATCAAGTTTTGTTCCTCGCACAGCAATCTGACAGTGAGCTATAGCTTGTCTACTAGAAGGATAAAGAACACACAGCATTGAAGTGTTGAGCCTATAAACATTTCACTCATATCTATGATGATTTCTGTCAGGGTTCCTGTCTAGCATGTCTTTGTTTTTCTCTGTGTTGATGTTTTCTTTTGTTGTGAGCACATGGCCTGTTTGACAGTCTGCCATGTGCTTTCATGTCATAGTGTTGTGACCCTGCCCTCTTGTTACCCTGTTAATTGTCTCCTTGTTGTTTCACCCTCCTCACCTGTTTTTGTCATTGCTTTCTCTCTTTCCTTTCCTTTCCTTTCCTTTCCTCGTTTGTGTCGTGATTTTCTTCCCTTTATATTCCGTTTGTTTCTCTTGTCCTGTGTCAGACCGTTGCTTATATAAAGTAGAAGTTCGCTGTTTAGTGTGTCTTTAATACTTGCCACTAATTCTTATTGTTCATTTTTGTCTAATTAACATTTTGTTTTTTTAGTTCTAGCCTTGTCTAGTCTTCCGTGTTGTTTGCTGGTTTTGCCTATCTGCCTCCCTGTCATGCTGTTTTGCAGTGTTTCTGCTGGCATCCCTGGCTCTTTGGCTCTCCCAGCTCCTAAGCGGGTCTCAGATCTCACCTTGGTGGTTTCATTTCTCCCCAAGAGGGGTTGGCATTTATTAAAAGGAGTTTTATAATGACGGAAGCTGTCAGACTGCTGTCAGTTTTCACTGCAATTTGTTTAAGCTCTTCACACAGGAACTACAAAATCTCTTTTGAAAGACATTGACTATAATATGAATTAAACACAGTCATTGAACTTTTATCATGACAATGTTTTCTTAAATTCATTCATCTTTACATAAAATGTATGCATGATTTAACTGATTTGCCACATAAGGCACACGATCTTGTTGAAAAAACGTACACAAGTGCTGCTGATTTTTGTGTTGACAGATAAACCCAAACCATCTCTGACTGTTCAGCCCAGTTCTGTGTTCACTGGAGACTCAGTTACTCTGACCTGTGATGTGAATCAGTCCACTGGATGGGAGTTTATCTTTCTCACACCCTCACAGCATAGAAACTATGACGCTTCAGGAACTAAAACAATCACAGTCTCTACTGGAGGACAGTACCGGTGCAGAGCCAGAAGAGGAAACTATGAATCACATGACAGTGACCCCATAACAGTGACAGTAGAGAGTAAGTATATTTACTCACATTATACACTGTTCTGAGAACACAATGAACATTATTTCATAAGACACTTATAATATCATTTACGGTTTGGGAGAATAAGACCTGCTGAGGCAGCGTGTACACTTTGTAATCAAGTAGGCCTATTAAAACCTGTTTGTGACAGTGATGTAGGCCTACACCTCCAAACAGTCAACACCCTCTCTCTAATCTCAAACACATAGACACAAATAATCACTCAACAAATATTACATTATTATGGCTTACATTGTGCAATATTATATATAGAATGTTAATATTAAAATTATGCAACACATTTCATTTTAACATCCTGTTAACAAAATCATAAAATTTTTAAGGAAAGTCTCACTTTAATAAGAAGGTTCTGCTTCTACTGTTTGACTTCACTACATTTAGTTGTATTTGTGAATACAATACATAGAAGTTGTGAAAGTTTCACATAACTTGTGAAAGACAGTAATGTTTTTAGAATTTGTCAAGACATTAGAATCTGGATAACTTTCAATATTATTGAATATTATCGACTCTTGCTCCAGAATATAAATGCCGTACAGTGACAGAATATAAAGCAAATGCAAACTCACACTTGACAGCCAAATATTGACTATTTATTTTACATTGACAGTATTATTCTGCTTGTACACCAGATGTTTCACACAATCATATTGTGCTTGTAAAAAACACATGAACTCAATTTAAAGGTCCAGTGTGTCATTTTTTGGAGGATCTATTGACAGAAATGCAATATAATATACATAGAGGTGTATAAAGAGCTTACACAATGAAGCGTTATGTTTTTATTACCTTAGAATGAGTTATTTCTATCTACACATGTTCTGTCAGCTGTCGTAGTGTTTTGAACAGGAGGGGTGGAGTGAGCGGTTGGTTGTAATTTGCAAAAAGTTTTCACTGCCTGGCCCTTTAAATGCTATCTGAATCTTTAATAATAGAAAGTTTGTGTAACCCGCTTTAATCACCTTGTATTATAGTTTGGAGACCACTGATGTAGAAAAACACAAGAGTTTATTTGACAGTACAGTATATAGTGTGAATTGTTTGTCATTATACAGGAAAGACCAAACGAGCTCAATCGTCTGTACGGCCTGTATGAACATGTATTCAGAGGAGAACTGTCACTCTCACATGTGGTCATCAATGCGGGAGAAATCGTCACTAGGCTGGCAGTACAGATGGTATAGTAAAGATCATTATACATGAGAATAACAACAGAAATACACAAATCATTCCTGTTGTTGAGTCTGCACGCAGGTAAATACACCTGTAGAGGAACAGGAGGATCAGAGGATCATCAGACACAGTGATGAGTTTACACTGACAGTATCAGGTGAGAGTGTTCATCATTATCTGCTAAATTATGTTATTATTATTTGATATTACCAAACTGTCATGGCTCTGCTTCACTTAGTCATGTTTTTCTTGGTCCTGTAGCAGAGTCATGGCAAAGCCTTTGGTTATGTGTGGAGAGAAACATATTATTGTCCTTTTGACAATAATATCTTCTCTCCAGTGTCTCGTCATTGGCCCCGCCCCTCTCGTTTCCTTGTATCTTCCCTGAGTCGTTGTCTGATTACCCATCACCTGCCCCTGTGTATTATCCCTCTTGTTTGTCTTCCCTTTAATACCCTCATGTTTCATTGTCCTGTGCTCGTGTATTGTACGTATGTACTGTATTCCTGTGGTCCCGTATTGTGTACTGTCTGACCTGTCACCGAGTATTCTGATGTTCCCCGTTTTCTCCCGTGTCTCTTGTTCCTGTTATNATTATATACCTTGTAAAATGAAAGACATATCCATATTGCTGTATTTTAGCTCCTATAGGGAGAAGATCCAATACTATGATCACCTCCATCACACTTTAGATTAAAACATAAACTGTTGGTAACAGGGGAGAGGGAGGCGGTGTTGAGCTGCCATTAATGATTGATTCTGATGCTCTTCTCCCAAGGTCTTCCACTTCATTATTTGAAATACAAAACACTCAGGCATGGAAGAATTCCAATGAAATAAGCTGGTGATGATAGTTGCACTGCATGAGCTGCCATGAGAGAGATGATCAGTGTTCTAGATGTGTATCACATGGATTGCAGGGCAGGCAAAAAAACAACAGGCTTTCAGAAAATAAAGAGTTGGAATTCATCACTATTCTGAGGCCTGAGGATGGCAGTTGTGGATCTGACCAAGGTTGGAGGGATGTGTCAAGAAGACATGGGTAGGAACAGGGATATGACATGTCGCCAAGGCACAACATGACAGTGGAAGATCTTTGGGACAAATGCCAGAGTTCCTCCAAAAAAAAAAACAAGCCTGGCCTTGTAGTCAATCATTTTCAAATATTTATACTATTTATATATATATATACTCTTCTCTATTTTTTATCAAGGAACATTTAGGAAAATATAATACAAAAGTTAATATAGAAAATATAGACTCCACTTGCTAACATCACTTTAAGTGACCAATACATCTTTTGGCTTTCTTTTTTCAAATGTACATTAGTTTTTTGTATTTTCTTTGCTTTTATCGATCAAACACATTTTGCAAACTAGGTCTCTTTGCAAAGTGTTGGAAGCCCCAGCTAAGAAATCTCTTAGGCTACAGAATATTGCACACTGAATTCCAAATATACTGCTGTAGACCCCAAATAGAGGGCTTCTAAAGTTATTGCATGTAAAAGTAAAAGTTACAAGGAAAAGATTAAAAGCTAAATTAAAAGCAATGATATTTTGTGGCACTACCAACACATTGTCAAAGAGCTTTTCACACTCCTTCACTGTAACATGCACAGTTTTGACTTGTCTGTTTGAGTGCTGGCCACACACACACACACACACACACACACACACACACACACACACACACACACACACACACACACACACACACACACACACACACACACACACACACACACACACACGCACGTGCTTGTAAGTTTTTTAATTCCTTATGTACGCACTGTCAGAGTGGCTTGTGCACTTTATATGTGTGTCACCCACACAAAACTTCTCTAACAGTGTGCATGTACTGAACTGAGTCCTCTTTCACATCACTTGCACTTGAATAATGAAATTGGCAAGGCTTAAATACACATTGTCCTGTGCATCATTCAGACTGGCCCCAGATCATCTGAGAGTTTTTATTGTCAGAGCCCATATAATGATAAACACACTCACCTGAAGCTTTCTTATCTGCATCATCCATGTGTGAGGATTGTGATTCGCTGGCATTTTCTGTTTCCGTTTGGCTCTCTGGTAGTCAAAAAAGTGATAGTGGTGCGCAAAAAGGAGAAATAAAGTTGAAAGGGAAAAACGTGAGGTTAATCTTAAAGCTAAAATTCCGAAACTAACCAACTACTTCAGTTCTTTCTGGGAAGAAATTCCTGGGTGCAAAGGCAATATACATTTAGCATCACCCACCCTGGCGGAGCCAGAGGGGGGTCCAGGGTGGCACTGAACACCCCTGACATCCAACTGGCCACACTGGTTGCCACCCCAAAATTTGATTCGCTACTTATGTTGATTGACATCTGATTTCACCTTTCGTTGAACAACGCTTTTATTTTGACGTTTGGGGCCCATGCTTGCATGTGACGTCACCGCACACGAAATTCAAGCGAGTCTAGTTGAGAATGAGAACGGAAAAAAGTTGTGCGATGGATTGTACAGCGCGAAATCTGAGATTTATTTTTAAAGACTGACAAAAGAGAGAAAAGAAGGAAATGGACCGCTGCAATTTGCTAAACAAATGGAATATTCAAAAGTACCAGCTTGCTTGCTAGCCATTTCAAGTCCGACCCGTTTTTTTGTTGAACCTTACCATTATAGTGTTATCTACCTAATTCGGAAATTAACAGAGGCTTTGGAAAAAATGACAACAAGGTGAACAAATCTGCTCTCCAAGTTCAAGACAAAAGAGGAAAAATAGTCCATGCATAATAAAAAACTAGCTATGACAGTCGCAATCTAAATAAGATTTAGGTGAAAATGAACGAATGTGGATGACAGCTTCTTTGCTCTGCTGCTGCTTTGAGCATTACAGCCAATCAAGTTCAGGGTATGAATATTCTGACCAATCAGAGGCGTTTAAATGATTCACCCGGTGAAGAGCTGTGCTGAAGCGCGTCACGCTCAAAAAGTTTATCACTAACAACCGCGTACAGATACGATGTAAGAAAGAGATTCATTAGTCAGACTCTTTACTGTATTACCTGAAGCCATTGAGTGTTTTAGTGATGTTGGATGTTCTTTGTTTGTTTTCTACACATTTCCCGTTTGAATAACTGCTTTTTATGTTCCTTAGAGAATCAAAATAGCAGTAAAACGGCAATACAATAATTCATAAACGCTTCTCGGCTTGTTTTGTAGCGTGTAAAGCGTGACAAGTGTTCATGTATCCTAATATCTGAAAGTAATAATCAGGATGACAACATCAAGAGCAATAATCAGCATCAACGATTTTTTTTAATCTTGCAGTCCTATGGATTGAGTTTGTTTTATCATATATGTGCTGCTCTGATCCACAGCAGTTTAAAGACACCTCTGGTGCTGCTTTGTTTCTGTTTAAATTAAACAAGTTATCAGGGTTAAGCAGGTTTTCATTATTTGTATTTTATTGTTTATTTCATCTACATACATTTAGAAGTAAATTATCACTTGTACCTCTTATCAGCAATCCTATTTATTTTTTTATAATTTGATACCAGGTCAGGGTTAAACACACATTTTCTGTCATGGTCTGTGGACCCTCCTGAAGTAGCCTTGGCCACCCTCTGGCCACCCTATATATAAAAAACTCTAGCTCCGCCACTGCGCCATCTGATCCATAACAAACGTGAAGAGTGAAGAGCGCTCCTTCCAAAGTTATCTTTTTAGTCTCGTTTGCGGTCACCAATGAGACAAGAACGACTGAGCCATTTAACACAGATTTTCCTGGAATGCGCCATGTCACATCGTTATAAGCATGGTTTTTACAATATCATTAGGGGTTTGTGCTCAGTTTAAATTCAAAAGACTTTTAAATGTTAAGACCCCATTTCAATTATTTATTGTAAAATACTCCTAAAGGAAGTGATTGCAAATGTTTTTACTGATTTTGGAAATCTGTTTGTTTGAAGTTATCTGGAGCTAATGTTAATTTCTTTAAGCCTAAAGTGTAGTAGGCTTTGCAAACTTGTGCTTATAGAAAATAGAAATTAAATATTTATTTTCTACAATAAAAGGAAATTAGTAGGGCTGTCAATGTTAACGCGTTGAAGCATGGAATTTTTATTCAGTAAAAATATTTAACGCAATTAACGCAGAATCCGTTTGTTTTGTCATCCTTTTTCATCACGCTCTTATTCATGTAAAGGCTTTTACCGACTTAAGCGCGATTTAAAACGGTTGCTTTGACGCATTCAGTGTAGACAGCTTCTAGCTGTGGGACGCGGCAAAACGCAACGCAGCAGCTCTTAAATGGGCCGCATTCTTAAACCTGCTGCTGTCACTCCTGTCACTGTAATGTTAATCAAAGAACAAAAGAAGAGGAATTCAGTGTTGCTTTAATGAGAATTCTTCTGTATTTAATTTAGCATTAAAGATTGTTTGAGAACTTCGTAAAATGTCTGTATATTTCCTACCTGTTAGAATATAAAATATTAAGAAATAAATATTGAGTTAATGTTAATGTTTTTTTAATAGCCTGGAAAGTTTAGTATGCAAACTTGTGCTTATATAAAATAGAATTTAATACCTATATTTAATTGTAAGATTAAATTACTATAATAGAAAATTAGATGAAATAATTGGAAAATGAAATATAATAATAATAATAATAATAATAGCAATAAAATGTAATGAATACTGCAGAAGACACCATGGCGTGGCAAAATGAAAGGGGTCCTTGGGCCCAGTGTTCTTAATCTGACACGCGATAAAATCTGCAGGCTAGCCAGACTTTGTGCAACAAGTCCAGACTGAAAATTTGGGCAGAATCTGAGCAAAAGTCCTGTAGTGTATTCCAGCCTTAAATCAGTATAAAATGTACTTTGGTTTTCTTATTTAAAAACATTTATTTATATGAATAAATTAAGGGAAAATATTTCACCTTTCTTTGCAATTTGGCACTAAAAGTATATTTAAAACATGGATCTCTCTCTCTCTCTCTCTCTCATGATCATGATCTCTCTCTTGATCATATCACGAGTCATGTTCGGTAAAATTTATTCGGCCACTTCACATATTCGAACGAACATTTTCGGTGGCCGAACATTTGGTGCATCCCTAGATGACATTTAAATAACAGGATTCCGTGTCCGCATGGACTCATTGCGGTGCGCCATTGATTATTGTCACACACAAACAAGCACAACCACGACAAAGACACAGTTCTGTCTAATGCACATATTCTTATTATTCTACACATACAGTCATGGCCAAAATTGTTGGCACCCCTGAAATTTTTCCAGAAAATCAAGTATTTCTCACAGAAAAGTATTGCATTAACACATGTTTTGCTATACACATGTTTATTCCCTTTGTGTGTATTGGAACAAAACAAAAAAAAAACACTTAACTCTACTCAACTCTCAACTCAACTTTATTTATATAGCGCTTTTACAATTTTCATTGTTACAAAGCAGCTGTACATGAGACATATTGACTATAAGCAAAATAATTAAAGTTGTACCTGCAGAAACAAGAAAAGGTTGAAAACACAGAAGACAGACATACCCACATACAAAACACTCCACACACACAATATGCACACGTACTAACACACATAGACATAGAGACACACACACACACACAGATGCGCACGCACACACACACAACACACACACACGTACGTACACAGACAAGTACGCACACACACACACACACGCTCAGTGAGAGCACACATTTAGGATAAAGGAGAGAGAAGCACAGGTCAAATATAACAGACTATAAATTCCTATATGCAATATTAATTAAGTAAAACTTTAAAATTCTAAAGCAGCCCCCCGGCAGGCAAAATTATAGTTTAAGATTATCATTAATAATCTAATAGCATTTGAATTTTGTGGTGAAGACATGTCAAGAGACCGCGTCCTTCTTTATCCAGCTCTATCATCTCAGCTCTTGTCAGGTCCCCACTTCCCATTCTCCGCTCTACCATCAGGTCAGGCCATGAACTGCATCCTGCTCGCTGTGGTAACCTTGGAACAATGAGACAAGACTGGCTGAGAGTAGAGTACTGTTCTGTACTCTTTGATGCAACAAGTACATCAGTTGTGTTTTTGGTTCCGGTTGATCTAACTAATGCAGCCTAAACCCTCTGAAGATTTATATTATGGAAGAGTAGTGTATGCAAGATTAAAAAGATGCGTCTTTAGTCTAGATTTAAACTGACAGAGTGTGTCTGCCTCCCGGACAGTGCAGGGAAGACTATTCCAAAGTTTAGGCGCTAGATAGGAAAAGGATCTACCACCTGCACTTGATTTTGAAATTCTAGGTATTACCAACTGACAGGACGCCTGAGAGCGTAATGCACGTGAAGGACTGTAATACAAAAGGAGTTCATTCAAGTACTGAGGAGCTAAACCATGTAAGGGCTTTATAGGTAATAAGCAAGATTTTAAAGTTAACGCGATGCTTTATAGGTAACCAGTGCAAGGTTGACAGAACCGGGCTAATATGTTCATACTTTTTTGTACGATGTAAGAACTCGAGCTGCCGCGTTTTGGACCAATTGGAGTTTTTGTAATAAGCCTGCAGGGCAACCACCTAACAGTGCATTACAGTATCTAGTCTTGATGTCATGAATTGCATGAATTAACTTCTCTGCATCTGACATTGACAGCATATGACGTAGTTTAATATATTCTTAAAGATGGAAAAACGCAATTTTACAGGTGTTGGCGACTGGCTCTCAAATGACAGATTACTATCGAATAGAACGCAAGATTCTTTGCTGACGACAGGGTTTTATGGAACATCCTTCAATAGTTAAGCAGTATTCTTGGTTGTTACGTTATAGCAGTTTTCGGTCCAATAAGTAACACTTCTGTTTTGTCCGAGTTCAGTAATAAAAAGTTGTTACTCATCCAGTTTTTTATAGTCGACTATGCATTCCATTATTCGATGGAACTGCTGTGTTTCATGAGGCTTCGAGGAAATATAAAGTTGAGTATCATCAGCATAACAGTGAAAGCTAACTCCGTGTCGCTTTATTATATCTCCTAGAGGTAGCATGGTAGGGCTGGGCGATTTGGCCTAAAATCAAAATCTCGATTAATTGAACATTTTAACTCGATTACGATTAATGAACGATTATTTTATTTTTTATTTTTTTGCCCTCATAGTTCACTGACAAGTTTTGTACAGTAAATATGCTCACATATTACAAGTGAGAGATTTTTGAATGAAGGGTGCATTACTTGATTTTAAAATATTTGAAGGAAACTCACACTATTTACTATCTATGATTATTTATTGAACATCAATGTTGAACAACTGAAATTAAAGCACACATTGTCTAAAACGAACAGTCACTTTGTTCTTATAAAAAAAGTAAAAATAAATAACTTGCACTTTTGGAAACAAAATAAATTATTTTCAATGTTTTTCATATTAAAAGTAGAAAATAAGCAGTATCTCTTCTAAATAAAATAACTCTTGTATATCCTGTAAATAATATTTTAAACAGTGCATTTCTTGTGCATCTTCTGTAAACAAATATTTTAATGTGCAATGTATCAATGTAAACAACAGATTGTTGTAATGAAAATAGAACTCTCTTAAACACTGTTGCAGTGAGGTGATCTTAGTGATCTTGAATTTACTCTAAGTTCTTACTAAGAAACACGAGCATGTTAACCTTTTCAGGTTTCAGGCAGGACCTGAGGCATGTAACAATGTTTCCGCCCGAACTGAAAACCCGCTCTGATGGGGAGCTAGTAGCTGGTATGCAGAGATACTTTTTTGCCACCTTACTTAGAGTGGGAAAGTGTACATGATGCTTCCTCCACCAGTCCAGTGGATTTGCCTCACTATCCAGCATGGGGGACACCAAATAGCTGCTCATCTCTGCTTCTAGCGATTGCTGAAGTGACAGAGTGGGTGTAGCTGAAGGTGTTGCCTCACTCCCTTTAAAAAAGCTTCCTAATGACTCTTTTGCTTTTTTGCTACTGCTGATGAAGTTGTTGGTTCTGCAGTCTCTGTAATCTGACTTTCTCTGCAGACTTCAGCTTCTGACATCTTCTCCATCTCTGTTTTCACTTTCTCCTGAATGGTGGGGACATTGTGAGCAGAAATGTAGGTAGCTTTAAATCTGGGATCAACAAAACTGGCTGTGTCCAGTAGCTTCTTCTGTGATAGGATATGAGTACTTCTCCTTAAGATACCTGAGGATGCTGGTTTTGATAGTTTTAGTCAGCTCCACATCATCTTCCTCCTCAGCAAGCACTCGTGAATTGAGGATGTGCAGTACAGGCTTTACAAATGAAATGGTCACATACTCTTCCCCTGATAGGGCGTCTGTGAACTCCATCAAGGGTGAAAGAGCCTTGCTGACAGCCTCTAAGACATCCAGGTCAGCCCACGATGGAACAAGGTGCCTGGATTTTTTGTCTTCAGAAAGGACCTGTAGTAATAGCTTTCCTTTGTTCGAGGACTCTTGCAACCATCATTTGCATCGATCCCCATCTGGTAACGCATGCTGTTTTTAGCTTGTGTTGTGGCAGGTTCAGTTCTTGTTGCGACCTTCATTAATGCCTTCTTTTTTTTCCAGATATAGGAAAAAGCACTGACTATGTTTTTGCACACCCTCACTGCACGTGTCACACGTTGATCTTTCAATCCATTTTCTGAAACACACAAAATTAATAATTTTTTTATTATTATTGACAATATTTTATTTATACCTGAAGCTTTAACAGTACCAAAATGAATGAGCCTCTTATATTTCTTAAATAATATCAGATTAACAACACATTTTTACAACACAATGATTTTTACTTTAATGATGTAGTGTTCTGTTACATTGTAATGTGAACTTAACATTTAACACTGTCAATATCAAGCATATTGTAACATTTATAAAGGTGCTTTATGAACAAATTTAGCGTAGCCAGAATATAGTAAACGCCAGATATGCCCAATTAGATAGCATCCCAATGCTATTATATTTAATTAAGCTGACGTGTACTTACCAATTGCAAGGTGTAGTCGGTGTCCAAAACACTGCTGCCGTTATCCATTCATTAAGCGCAGCAGCTTTGACAACATTAGCACCGTTGTCTGTCGTAATGGCTGAAAGTTTTTCTTCCGTCGTAGGTCCCATTAGAAAGCATATCTTTCAGACCTTGCGCAATCATATCTGCCGTGTGATCGGCTGGAAAATATGCCGTCTCAAGGCATCTCTGGCGCAGCTTCCAATCGTTCGTCAATGTAGTGCAAAGTAAGGCTCAAGAATGGGTCCATCGTCCTACTTGACCAGAGATCAGATGTGGCTGCAAAGTGTTGAACATTTTTCAGTTCAGCAGCTACATTTTACAACATGTCTTGTACATGTCTGGCAGCGCAGTTTTAGAAAAATGTGATCGCGATGGCACAGTGTATCTTCTGTCGAGAGTTTTAACGAGGTGTTTAAACCCGCTTCGCTCCACTGTAGCCAAGGGAGTCATATCCTTTGCGATGTAATAACAAATAGCGTCAGTTATTTCTTTCCATCTTCTTGAACTCTTCTCATACTGTGTGGCATTTGTGAACGCTTGTGTTATCGACATCTGCTTTGCGGAGGCACTTGTTGCTGGGCGCTTGTCAGTCTCTTTTTGTTTTTTTTGAGCCATGCACTGTTCATATTCAGTAACGTGATTGTGCTCCAAGTGTTGAAACAAATTGGTGGTGTTACCTTTGGGCGTCGAAACTGTTTTTCTACAGTGTCTACATCTGACTTCATTTTGTTCGATGTCATCCTTACTGAAGCCAAAATGTGTCCAAACGACGGAGACTGCGTTTTTCTTTGGTACAAGCTGCTCTTGTTGCTCAGTTGTCTCAGTGTTTAAGCTCTCCATGCTCGACATGTCGGCGGAATAACGTGACGTAACGAGCGGGGTCACGTGACTCCACACGCGGTAGTGTTTTTAAAGGGAAAGTAATCGAGAATAATCGACCTGGAAAAATTTGATCGATTATAGGTTCTGAATGTCGATTTTGATTACTTTTAGATTAATCGCCCAGCCCTAGTAGCATGTATAATGCGAAGAGCAGAGGCCCTAAGACTGAGCCCTGTGGTACACCGTACTGGACTTGCGATTTGCGTGACACCTCATTGTTTATTGCTACAAATTGAAAACGGTCGGATAAATAAGATTTAAACCATTTCAAAGCTATTCCCTTAATGCCGACATAATTTTCGAGTCTATGTAGGAGTGTGCTGTGGTCAATGGTATCGAATGCAGCACTAAGGTCTAGCAGCACCAATAACGAGATACAACCTCGGTCAGACGCCAATAGCAGATCATTTGTAACTCTGATCAAAGCAGTCTCTGTACTGTGACATGCTCTAAATCCAGACTGGAATTCTTCATTGATGTCATTCCTTTGGAGGAAGGAGCATAATTGAGTTGAAACTACTTTTTCCAGAATTTTAGATATGAAAGGTAGATTCGATATAGGCCTGTAGTTCCTTAGTTCTCTAGGGTCGAGTTGGGGTTTTTTGACAAGGGGCCTTATAACAGCCACCTTATATGCTTTAGGCACATGTCCTAATGTCAGAGATGAGTTAATAATACCAAGAAGAGGATCTATAATTTCTGGGAGCATCTCTTTCAGTAGATTTGTAGGTATAGGGTCTAGTATGCATGTTGTTGATTTAGATGATCTAATAATTTTAGACAGCTCATCTTGATCTACGGTATAAAATAATTGCATTTTCTCCTTAAGGGCGCTGTAGTTAGTTTGTTCAGCGGGTTTCACTTCTGATTGCATTGTTATAATTTTTTCTCTAATATCTTGGATTTTATATGTGAAGTAGTTCATAAATTCATCACTGCTATGCTGATATACAGGATCAGAAGTCACTGACGATTTATTTTTTGTTAATTTAGCCACCGTGTTAAATAAAAACCTAGGGTTGTGCTGGTTTTCTTCTATTAGTGATGAAAAGTAGGCGGATCTAGAAGTTATTAGGGCTTTCCTGTATTTTCGAATACTATCCTTCCATGCTGTACGAAATACCTCTAATTTAGTTTTCTTAAAGTTGCGCTCCATTTTTCGGGCCGCTTTCTTTAGAGCCTGAGTGTGTTCATTATACCACGGTGTGGGGCTGCCATTTTTAATCTTCTTTAAACGTAGTGGAGCAACTTTGTCTAGCGTTACCGAGAAGGTGGAATTAAAATTTTCAGTGGTAATGTCAAGATCTTCAACGTTATTTCTCATGATTTGAGACAATTCGGGCAGATTATCGAGAAACGCATCTTTGGTAGTTGAAGTTATTGTTCTACCATATTTGTAACAATGAGTTTTATTTGCAGCCGTAGGCCAGTGAAGCAAACATAATACCAGATAATGATCCGAAATGTCTTCACTCTGCTGAAGGATTTTAACGTCGTCCACATTTATACCGTAAGACAGTATTAAATCTAAAGTATGATTACGAAGGTGAGTGGGTCCTGACACATGTTGACTAATGCCCATGGAGTTAAGAGTGTCTTTGAAAGCCATTCCTAAGGCATCTGTAACGTTATCTACGTGGATGTTAAAGTCACCAACGACAAGGAGTCTATCTGCGGCCAGTACTAGTTCTGATAAGAACCCACCAAATTCTTTAATAAAATCTGTGTGGTGCCCTGGAGGCCTATATACAATAGCTAGAATCAATTTAAAAAGTGTTTTATCTTTAGTATTAGGTGTTGAAACATGAAGAACCATGACTTCAAAAGAATTATATTTAGAGTTCGACTTCTGGGAAATGCTAAGAGAGTTATTGTAAAGTGCTGCGACACCTCCCCCTCTGCCTTTTAGACGAGGCTCGTGTTTATAATAATAATCTTGGGGGACAGATTCATTTAAAGCAATATAATCATCTGGTTTTAGCCATGTTTCTGTCAAACAGAGCATGTCTATTTTATGATCTGTTATCATATCGTTAACAAAAAGTGCTTTATTAGAGAGAGATCTAATATTTAGCAATCCGAGTCGTAACAGTTGATTATCTGTATTTTGTTCATGTTTAGTTTGTTTAACGTTTATTAAATTACTTTCAAGAGGTTTACGCATTATTTTATGTTTGCTAATCCGGGGGACAGACACAGTCTCTATTTTGTGATGTTTGGGAGAACGGATTACTACATGTTGTACATTTTGTGTATTCTGCGACGTGAGACGGCAAGCAGACAGTTGGTTAAGCCATACTGTCTGCTCCCTGCCCTGACCTGGGCCCCAGCGAGTCAAGTTTTAGCATTAGCATTAAGACTTTTTGCCATATTTCTAGACAGGATGGAAGTCCCAGCCCAGGAGGGATGGAGACCATCTCGTTTCAACAGGTCAGGTCTGCCCTCAAAACTCTTCCAGTTATTTATAAAAACTATATCATTCTGCAGGCACCACTCAGACAACCAGCCATTTAGTGATGATAATCTGCTATAAATCTCATCACCACGATAAGCATGAGGGGGCCAGAGAATATTACAGTGTCTGANGAGAGAGAGAGAGAGAGAGAGAGAGAGAGAGAGAGAGAGAGAGAGGACCATACAGTGGTCGCAAGTATGTTCTGTGCATCCTGGCTACGAGTGCACCTTCTGAGAGAACGGTCAGCTTTTGTGGGCCGAGTTTGGAGGAGAGACGTGAACTGAAATGGTTGTCAGTCAGCATCAGTCAGAATTGCTTGCATTGGATGTTTTTTTTTCTCAAATCTTTTTGCAATGTAGCATATAATAATCCAACAGTTTTAGTTTATTCGTATTTTTATAGGCCTAATGTGGAATGACAGTTTTTAATGAACTGTTTTGTTGTAGGGGTACAGAGTAACTTACATTACATTCTTTTAGCAGTCAGTTATAGGCCTAATTAATATAGGCTATTCATGAAGGGAGAGGGCTCAATCTTTTGTTTGAATTTACTTTGTTTTGCTCAATTTTATATTAAGTTGTATTTTATTGAAAAGCAAGACAAAAAACTGTTTGTAATTTATTGTCCTTTTAGTAATGTTGTACAGCACAGTGGTCAACTGCTGTTGTTTTTATTGTGCTTTATAAATAAATTTTGATTGATTTTGATTGACAAATTAAAAAAGCACATTTTGACTATTCAGTTTGTGCAATAGTGAAAAAAATGGCTTAATAAATAGAAGAAATGCAAAAAACCATGTTCGGTGTTCGGTATTATTCGGCCTTCAGCCAAGTGTTTCACATCATGTTCGGCTTCGGCCAAGAATTTTCGTTTCGGTGCATCCCTAATGTCATCTGCTGTTCTGCGTGTCTGAGTGAATTATGTGCACAGTTTAACATACACAGGGCTCTAGACTAACTTTTTGCACTGGTTGCACTTAGACATATGCCCGGTTAACCGAAAATATATATCACGTGATTTATGCACAATTTGTGATTGCAGTACGGTAAAATGCTGCTGCATCCGAAAGCCAGAGGGCGCTCTCGTGCAGAAACTCCAAATACGCACTGCAGAAGAAGACCATAACACAAGTAGTTCTAGGAAATGCGTAAGGACATGTTTTTATCACTGATCCTCAAGCCTGCTCAGGTATTTTCATGATAATAAAGTATATTTATAATGATCATGTTTGACAGGTGTTGCTTTTTTAAATGCACTTATAAGCGACTTAAACTCACACTGCTTTTAGATCGAGCAGCATTTCCTACTGATCCCAGAGCCGTGCTTCACGGACAAGCAACGCATCAATAAAATAATCGATATTTTGCATTATCGCAGCCAACTCGGTTTCAGCAGGATTTAGTGGTAACCGCGGTTAACCGGGCACATGTCTAGTTGCACTGGTCGCCTAACTTTTATTCTTAGGTGCACCAGCACAAAAGTTAGGTGCACCAAAATTTTCGACCGCATCGCATTTAACACCGCAGTTTTACCAGTTCACTTTTTTTATTAAATCGCTGTCCATATAGGCAAAATTGACTTGATTTGGAATTGAAAGGATTAACTAACAATCTGGTCAACATAAAGTTCTTTATTTGAAGCACAATTCTACAAGAAAGGTAATTTACTGAAAAAGTGTTGATGCTTAAAGTGCTTCACTGAATTGAAATTTAAAACATCTCAAGATAAATGGACATAACCTGGGAGGTTGATGGCTCCGTGTCAGAGCATTGCTTATGATTTTCGGACGGATCAGGCCTTAACTTAACATTATTGACGAAAAAGTTGTCAATCGTTCTTTTTATCTTCTCTCATCATCCGCAGCTACACCCACTCTGTTTAACTGACGGGCCTATAGGCTACTCACCTCTCTGTCTGACTGCAGCACACGCATTTTCAAACGTACACACTAGGGCTGAACGATTAATCGAAATCGAATCGCAATCGCGATGTGAGACGTTGCGATTTGCTAATCGCAAGAGGCTGCGATGTGGAAACGATGTGAAATATAGGAAACACGTCTGTTCCAAGCCCGCTTTGAGTGGCATTCTTGCTAACCAACAGAGTGAGCGCACCTCCGTTATGCCTAATCAAAAAAAACAAAACAGAAAGCGGGAGAGAGAGAGAGTGTGTTATTATGGCATCTGCAGAGTCAGATCGATCATATTAGGCAAATAAATACTAAAGAACCATCCAATTCAGAAGACCGCACACACAGCCTGTGTTATACTCGCTCTCTTCCCCGCGTTGCGCGTCTTGCGGACGAGCCGTTTAAACTTGATGCGCACACATAGCCTGTTTCATACTCGCGCGACTCTTCCCCGTGTTGCGCGTCTCGCGGACGAGCCGTTTAAACTTGATGCGCACACATAGCCTGTTTCATACTCGCGCGACTCTTCCCCGTGTTGCGCGTCTCGCGGACGAGCCGTTTAAACTTGATGCGCACACACAGCCTGTTGCCTTGACGCACGCGCGCACCCTGTGTCAACTCACGCCTAGCTCCGCGTTTCAAACAAATGTAAATTCTATCTAACTGTTTTGCTAATTTCACTTGGATGAAATTAAACATTCAGCACATTCTACTTGTTTTAAAAAATCCCACATACTTAAAAAATAATAAATCAGCCTATGTAACCTATGAACTATTTTAATAATTCACTAACACAATAGAAAATGTTATGGATTTAAGGGTTACAATGGGAGTTGTATTTGTTTTAATGGAAACTATAATAGTGTACACTGGTATTTGGATTCTATTGGTGTGATGTAATCTTGAAGCTGGGAACCAATTGAACAACAGTAAGCCCGATTTGAATAATGCCCAAAACACACTACAAAAATGAATTTTGTAATGGTTTTAATGGAAACAATTAGAATTTCTGTAATGTTTTTTTTGTTGCTTTCTTTCAGCAGGGTAATTATACCCATACTGTGCTCCACACAACAATATTGAGCTGAAGCTTGAATTAGAAAAGTTAAAATCGCAAATCAAATCGCAATCGCAATGTCTGTCAAAAAAAAAATCGCAATTAGAAATTTTCCCCAAATCGCACAGCCCTATTACACACCAGAGGTTGCGCTAGACTTTTTTATTGTCCGTTATTTTGACTGACAGGCTCGTAAAAAATCCATCATAATCTATTATTACCCGTCACTATGGTGCAAGGTGGCTTTACGTGGTAATTAGTATGTTCGTGACATCATCATGCTGTACTTGCGTCTCGGAACTTGTTGTATTTTATTACAACTGAATGCCCAATAAAGCCGTTGTTGTTTATATTCATCTATATATTTAATGTTTTAATGTTTATGTACATATGTGATTCGATCTGGGAAAACCCAACACATGGTGCAAATTTATATATTACAGTTTTTGATACCATATTCAAGCCCTTTCCAAATCAGTTTTTATTTTGCTCATACCTTGTGTATGTAACAAAAGTTATGGCTGAGGTCAGCTGAAGCGCTATGATTTTCAGGAACGGAATTTGGAGGAAAACGGGTTTAAAGTTAAATGATGAAAATAAAAGCACAACAGTCCAGTATCACAAGTAAAAGTCACTTAAGAGTAGTAAAAGACTTACTCTAATAACAATTTAATAAAAAAACATTTCCCAGTGTTGAAGTCTATAAAAATACTGTACAAAACCGTTTGAATAAAACGAAAGTAAGGAAAATGGTGCAGGGCACACTTACGAGAGCTCTGCCATTATCACTACACAAGGAAACTAGCAAACATTACGGATAACAACTAATAAGCAGTGAAGCAAGTTTTACGTTGTTTATCATGTGCATAGTGTCTGGTCTTTTGATCATCCCTTGTATGTTTTGCGATCGGATAACTCCCGGTGCTGCAGACGGGGAGCTCTGTCATCTCACGAAAACATTGTATAAAAAACTTTGCATGCCGTAGTTTACACAGGACTGGCGGGAAATGTGCATTGCTACTCCTTCATTCTTCATGTTATGTGGTTTACTTTGATAGGTGAACTGTCTTTCCCGCGTCCCAGCGTGACATCCGACGGGCTTTCCCAGATCACATCACATATGTCTAGTCGGTAACAATGACAGGTGAAAACACGCACATCCCTTTGCGAGCATATCACGCTCTAATGAAGGGAAACGGGGAGTTACAAATTGCCCTCATTGTAATCCGTCAAAATGATTTTTCAGTCACTGGTAAAAAAAATCTGTCAATGACAGAGAATTTTCGTTTAACGTGACCTCTGGTACACACACGTACAGGAAAATCTGGAACACGGCCAATCAGAGGGGGGCCCGCCCTTCACTATCTCTGATTGGTTTACACCACGATATGGGCCTAATGTGTGTCTGTTGTTGAATCATAGGGAGACTTTCAGAGTCGCGGAGACTTTTTTTCTCCCTCGAACAGCTGGTCGCACTGGTGCGACCTCAGATTTTTCTTAGTCGCACCATTGAGAAATGAGGTCGCATGTGCGACCAAATTGGTCGCACTCTAGAGCCCCGATACAACACGAGTGATAGTCGAGGATGTATCTGCGCTGCACTGTATGAGGATATGAACACATGAACTTCATCTCCAGAGTTGCTCTGAGAGTTTATTTTATGAGCGTTTTAGTGTTTGAGTGAAGCTATCTGCAAACAAGCGTCTTCCCAAAGACCCGTCAAAATAAAAGTCCTGTTAAATTGAACACTCAGACAAAAAATACTGTAGTGTACTATTGAAAATTGAAGTGCCCTTGTAGTAAATTGATAAACACTGTATACTATAGTAATGTTCAAAAACAATATAGTAGGAATTTTACTGCAGTTTACTATAGTAAATACTATAGTATCCTACAGTAATTTATGTGGACAAAAATACCACTATTGTATAGTAAAAAAGGAGAAAAACACTACTTAGAAATATTAAAACAAATTTAGGTAATGCAAAAATGATATGGCCCTAATTTATCCATCTGTATGTAACGTTAATGTCTTTTGTCAGTTACATCAGAAGAATATATATTACCTGTTTATTTCAGTATGATAATTACATATACATAAATAATAAAAAATAGCAGTTCTCTAGGAAATGTTATATCGCAAGAAATATCGTTATCGCAATATTCAACAACAAAATCGCATATCGCATATTTTCTCAATATCGTGCAGCCCTAATTGATAGTGTAAAAAAAATCAACTTTGAAGAACATGTGATTGATGGACTTAAGCATTACTTAACATTACTTACTACCTTACAGCAACACTACATTCAATGAAGCTAAAATAGTAAAAAAAAACTTAGTTAATTTAAATGGAATCGGAAATCATTGGGCAAAACTGGAACCGGCATAGGAAAATTTCTTACCATACCCAACCGTATATGTCTGTTTTTTGTTGGTAATCGGCGCATACGTGCATAAGGTACACAACACAAACTTATAGTGAATCAAAAGTTCAGGGATAATGCAACGATGCATTGTGTGCTCGTGCTGTAGTCTCGCCACCACCACCAAACTGCGTTTCAGTCCTGAGCTACAATCATGAAACCCCATAGACCTAACGGTGGATCTTCAAAATTAATTTCCTAACTTGATGACTGTCCAATCCAATAAAACAAAATTAAAAAGTACAAGGTCAACTCCAGTAGCTTTTTGTAAACTACTGAAAGAGCTACATAATGCTTAACAACATCGTCTAGCGTAAGTGTTTTCATTTTTGTAATGGCTAATGTGAACGTTTTTCTGAAAGCACTGTACCAATAAATAACCAACACAAACAGAAATTAGGGTTACCGTGGCAAAATCGGTAAAGTGGGATTCACAGAGATACACCTGACACCCAAGGTTCTATAACGTTACTTCCTGGAGTTATACAGCACAATGAGTTTACAACGAAGACTTTAGGTGATGGTGATTTTTTCCAAACACAGACTATATGCACAAGTGCTATGTGGGGATAAAACACACGAAGTCTGCATATGAATGAAAGAAAAATACAAGAAAAAAGTTTACAATTACCTCGTAAAAAGCTTGCACCATCTCCACCAACACCCACTGTTGCCCCGACGCCATCTTGACTGAGTCACATGACCGCACGTGTCCTGCCTTCAAGCGGACTGGAGAGGCTGTGTCTCAATCAGCTCCCTAGCTCCCGAGGTGGTGAATCAGTATATCGTGTACACGGGTGGGGTTCGAGCACTGGTAAGATCCCTGGCTCACTTCACATTGGGACACTGTTTTTATTTTCCTGTGACGTGATTGCGTGAGCGCGTTGCTTATTGCTTGAAATAGATATGAGAAACATTTTAATTATTTTGTTACATATCTGTTCACAAATTTGGTCTAATATTAAATTCAACTGTTGTGTTCCCTGCCTGTCTAGTGTGTTTGTACATAAAATAAACGTTTGTTTTTTCAAAAGTTCTGTCGCGTTTCATTAAGTTTATTAAATTGGCTCGTGCAATTTCGATTAAACGGATTAAAAAATGTCACGTGATTTCCGGTTAGGGAACGTAAAATGCGTTCCATTTGAAAGGGTTCCTACGTAGTGTTCACTGCTCCCTACTCCCTGAGCACGGGATATCCATTGAAGTGGACTTTGCTGACATAAAAACTCTTGATTGGAATGCCTTGTAACATCATCAAAGAAAGGCAAAGGCAGGGTTGCGCAGATTAGAATATAAATAAATATTGGAACTTTCTTTTAAATTTAAAATATACATAAACGTATCTAATCAATATAATCGTGACTTTTGTTTATGCTTGTACTTATTATTTGACTGATACAGCTTTGATTATTTGAAACTCATCTGTTACACAATATAAAAATACATTTTAATTTGGTCAGCTATGTGAAGATATGTTCTTAATCCATGGTTGCGTCGTATCATCTCCCTTTTTTTCCCTATGTTGTGCACCCGTAAACATTCCTCAGGTAAATAACATAACATAATGAAAAAGAACCGCTTCTGCTTACCACTTTTACATGACTTTGTATAATAATAGCAAAATCAGAATCAGATGTCTGGGTGAAGTCTGGGGCCTGTTGGACATTGTAGGCCTGAGTTACAACAACTTCCTGTTCATGGCGAAACGTCAAACTTTGGCAGGCCGCCAGGGTCACGTTCCCCCACGAAAAGTCAAGATCTCCGCAATACACCCTTTTCACAATGAGGTCACTTAACTTCCGCCTTTTTGCAAAGCAGTGTATCATAACATCCGTCTTGCAACAAACAAGAAGAAGAAGAAGAAGAACTTCCGCTTTGCCGTCGCGCTGGAATTTAACAACAGTGAGAAAAAAAACGGACAGAACACGTATTCAAGTACTTATCCTAGCACCTTCGCTAACACAAAAAGAAAACAAAACACTTACCTTCATAATCAAACAGGTACTGTTCAACGAAGAATTTGTATCCTTTCTCTAGCTTTGATCTTGTCGTTAGCGAAAATTTGTCTGCAAGACGTTGTACATCATCTAGCCGTATTTGTGGCAGATGTGCAAGGCACTTGGTAAACTCCATTCTGAGGCGCTAGCGGAAGTAACTTCTTCTTGAGTTTTACTGGCGGTTGGCAAATCAGCTTATAGTTGCATTTCCGCCACCTTATGAACTGGAAGTAATGATACACTGCTTCGCGGCAGAACGAAGATGCGTGACGTCATGTGAAAAGGGCGTATTTAGCTTCGCAAAGGCCTTAAAATGAGAATGACATGAAAATGATGTTGATCGGATTAAAACTCTAGGAGGAGTTTGTTAAAGTACGACGCCTGCAAATTAAAAACATTTACCAAATTGCACAGGAAATAAAAAATAACGCACTTCCTGTTGGGTTTAGAGATATGCTCCAAGAGACTTTTCTTAATGATTCGGGGTGTTCTATGAGCCCACCAAATTTGGTGCATGTATGTTTTGCGTAGCGGTCTGGGCAGTTCTAGGTGGCGCTAGCGAGACATTTTGCCACGCCTAATTTTGAAACCCCTATCAGACGTAAATTTTCGCCAGGTCTGATGCGTGTGCAAGTTATTGTGAGTTTTTGAGCATGTTTAGGCCTTTAAATTAGCGATCAAAGAGGGAGAAGAACACAGAAACAATAGGGCTCTGCACTGCGGTGCAAGCCGGTGGCTTGCTCCTCCGTGCTCGGGCCCTAATAATAAGATTTACAGTCTAAAAGATTCTAAAATATGCATATATAAAATAAAGACTATTTTACAGAAAATGGGGGATAATAACATATACAGTGAGGGAAATAAGTATTTGATCCCCTGCTGATTTTGTAAGTTTGCCTACTTACAAACAAATGAAGGGTCTATAATTTGTATGGTGGGTTTATTTTAACTGATAGACACAGAATATTAAAAAAAATCAGGGGAAAATAATGTTATATAAAGGTTATAAATTGATTTGCATTTCAGTCAGTGAAATAAGTATTTGATCCCCTACCAACTAGCAAGAATTCTGGCTCCACAGATTGGTTATGTGCCTATATGGACCACAGATTAGTCCTGTCACTTTAAGAAAGTACTCCTAAATCAGCTTGTTATGTATATAAAAGATGCCTGCCAACAGAATCTGTATCTTCCAGTTCAACCTCTCCAACACCATGGTCCAGACCAAATAGGTTTTAAAGGATGTCAGC
>NC_079911.1:4201472-4207467 GCF_024868665.1 Triplophysa rosa
AATCAGAATCAGAATCAGAAGAGCTTTATTGCCAAGTGTGCTTGCACACACAAGGAATTTTCTTTGGTGTTGGAAGCTTCTAGTACAGACATTCAACACAATGACAATACAATATAATACGATTTACAGTCTAAAAGATTCTAAATTGTGCATATATAAAATAAAGACTATTTTACAGAAAATGGGGGATAATAACATATAAGAGACATTGTACAGGGTAGTATATAGTAGAATAAACATATTAACAGATTGTATGTACACTTGTGCAAATGGATAATTTAGTAAGTAGAGGTAGTGTTATATACATGTATACATAAGATGTAGATATAATAAGGCACAGTAGTGCACACTATAGGAGTAGTGGAAGTGGAATATTGCTCTTAAGGAGCAGTTATCTGTTTAGGAGGGAGATTGCCTGGGGGAAGAAGCTGCTTCTGTGTCTGGAAGTCCTGGTGTTTGGTGCTCTAAAGCGCCGGCCAGAGGGCAGCAGATCAAAGAGTTTGTGTGCTGGGTGTGTGGAGTCAATGATGATTTTTCTTGCCCTGTTTTTCACTCTGGAATCGTACAGGTCCTGAAGTGTGGGCAGAGGAGCACCAATAATTTTCTCAGCACTACGAACTGTCCGTTGTAGTCTTCGTAGGTCTGATTTGGTGGCCGAGCCATACCAAACAGTAATTGAAGTGCACAGAACAGATTCGATGACCACTGAGTAGAACTGGGTCAGTAGCTCCTGTGGTAGGTTGAACTTCCTCAATTGACGGAGGAAGTATAACCTCTGCTGGGCCTTCTTTACAATGGAGTCTATGTGGGACTCCCACTTCAGGTCCTGAGAGATGGTGGAGCCCAGGAACCTGAATGACTCCACAGTATCCACAGTGCTGTCCAGGATGGTGAGGGGAGGAAGTGATGGAGGGTTCCTTCTGAAATCCACTATCATCTCCAGTGTCTTGAATGCGTTCAGCTCTAGGTTGTTTTGACTACACCAGGCAGCCAGCTGAGCAACCTCCTTTCTGTAAGCAGATTCATCACCGTCTTGAATAAGGCCAATGACTGTGGTGTCATCTGCAAACTTCAGGATGGATGAATCCTTACACACACATGAAGACTACTTTTTAATTGCACAATAAAATATAAATAAATACATTTATCATCTTGAGTAACAATGCTACAAAAAGTAAAATAACATTTACGTGAAGCAAGCCACAGTATTTAATATAATTAACAATAATTAAACAAACTTTCACAATGTACAAAGGTGTCGTGATTCTGCCCATCTTGTCATGTCTTTTTTGATCTTGTAGCAGAATCACGGCATGATCCCTTGTTTTATGTGAGAAGCCATGAGCCATGTTTGTTTTTTACTTCTCATGTGTTTTCTCGTGTCTCGTCATTAGCCCCGCCCCTCTCGTTTCCTTGTTATCTTTCCCTGAGTGTTTGATTACCCACACCTGCCCTGTGTCGTTATCCCTCGTTTGTGTTCCCTTTATATACCCTCTTGTTTCTTTGTCCTGTGCTCGTGCATTGTATATGGTGTCGTCCGTGGATCGTTCCTGTACTTACCCTGTGTCTGTTGGATTTTGTGAGTGTTTCCCGTTTTGCCTCGTGTTAATTTGTCGTGTCCCGTTTTTGATTTAGTTCTGTTTCTTGCCCCCTCGTGGGAAGTGTCTTGTTTAGATTTCTTGTTTGGTTTCCGTGTTCCTAGTTCCTGTTTTGTTTTGCACCCCATCGTGGGTTTTTGTTTTGTGTTTTTTATAATAAATATCCTTTGTTAACCCCTTCATCCACTGCCTGCCTGCAATTGGGTTCTTCCCACTCAGTTCTTGACTCAAAGGCATATGTAAACTCGTCCATTATTTTCCTGACTCGTGACGCGGGGCGCAATGGCAGTTGTGTGATTTTTCCCTTCCCAGTTCCGGCGAAGTGATGTATCAATGTTCCCTTATTCCCATACCTTTTGCAGTGCCCTTTGAATTGAACATGATCGCTCCTTTCGGATTGGAATCTTACTTAAAGTGGATGAAACACACGCAATTTCTGCCAATCTAATATTAACCTTGAGTGTAGTATTGCATACTCCGAAAACCGGTGTTCTGCCAATTTATGCTTCCCTGTCAAATTTTGCTACCTCCACACAAAACAGGACTAACCCCTCCCTCAACCCAACCCTTACACCTAAGTTACCCCTCCCCCAACCCAATTACAACACGAGGGTAGCAAAATTCTATGGGTAGCATAAATTGACAGAACACTGGCAAGCCCTGAACGTGTGCATCAAGAGCACACAATACATCGTCACATTATCCCCGCATAACTGTTGATTCACTATAAGTTCGTGTTGTGTACCTTATGCACGTACGCGCCGATTGCCAACAAAACACAGACCTATGACTCAGTTTCACTTACCGCGTGCGGTTCATGACCGACATCTTTTACCGCTGGGACCGCTCCAACTGTCAGTTTCAAACGATCTGCAAATCCAGATTTTTATCCACTGTTTATATAACATTCATCACCGAAATGCAGTGAACTAACAAACACAGCTGAACTTCGCGAACGCAGTGCTCTCTCTCTCTTGCTCCAGCTGGTTGACGTGTAAGCATGCTCCTTCTCCTGCTCTCCCTGGTTGATGCGTGGGGGTGCTCTTTCATCTCGCTCTTGCGGGTTGATGTGTGGGGGTGCTCTTTCATCTCGCTCTCGCGGGTTGACGTGTGGGGGTGCTCTTTCATCTCGCTCTCGTGGGTTGACATGTGGGCATGCTTTTCCGGGGGAATAGTCCAATAAGGAACTAAGAAAAGTTGTTACGTAAGGGAATTTCATGTTTGAAAATAACCTATACGAATGCTGGGGGAGTGTATCGAGCACAGAAATACTACGTCATACGTCCAACTCGTTTTTTGACAAGTTGTCCATGTCAAGCATGAGAAGCCAGCACATTCAACATTGTAAAGAAATCAGAATGCATGAAACACTGTGGCACCTCCAATTTAAGATGGCGGAACACCCTGTGAAGTCCATTTCGCAGTCCACTTACGGCCAAATGGAACGCACCTACAGTATATTGAGCATCGATGCGCCCTGACTTTTGCGTTGCGTTGTGGGGATTTTTAATCCTAGGAACGTAATCAGTGCACTGGAAGGATTTTGTGAATGAAACCCCTTAAAATGGCTGACTCCCTGATCAGTGCCCTGACTACTGAACAAGGGAGTTGATTGAGATGCACCCAGAAATGTCATATTCACGAGTCCCATGCACATGAACACTAAATAAAAACATTCCAAAAAGCTATGGAAATGGATGATTTTGCAAAGTCATTTCAATTGTACATCCGGTATTTTAATAATTATATTTGCGATGTATGGATTAGCTTATGAAAACTAAATATTAATTATTACATACTAGTGTACATGTGAAAAAAAATACTATGATTCCCATGTCTTTTCTAAAGTAATAGCCTACCTGTCTGAGCACTTTATAGATGTATAAAAGGGATGTAGTAAAATGAATTATTCATAATGTCCACAGGAAAACTATTTTTGTTACGTCTCAGTACTTAAAACCTAGATAGTTATGCTGCATTCGAGACAACTCGTATTTCAGGTATTGCCGACCTCAATCCCGGAAGTGAACGTCTGGAACGGCAAACTAAGTCTGTTATCCGACATCTAAACTCTTGGCAGATCAATTAACCCCGACCTCAGCAAGATGCATCATTTGATGTCACGGACAAGATGGCAGCTAGCTCTTCGCAGGCTTATGTGAACCGTAAACAAACTTTAAACAATTATTTCAACACGTAAGATGTATGAACATGAACTTTAATATATCCAGTAACTGTTTATGAACAAATGCCTACATTTGAATAGGTACCATATAACGTTCTCTCGACATCTCATAGTGACATCACGTGGTAAATATGCGAATGTGACGCTTGGTTGACTGGAATGGATTGAGGTCGTTAGTCGGATATTTTACGTAATAATATCCGAAACCCGAATTCCCTTGAATGCAGCATTAGAGTTAAAAATTAATCGTTGTCATAAGGAATAAGGTGGTGCATAGATGACGTGTTTTTGTAGGCCAACCCGGAAGTCAAAAGTGCAGTCAAAATGGCTTTTATTAAAGTAAAACAAAACATTGATGAAACCAGGTAATCCAAAGGAACGAACAGGGAAAAGAAAACAACATCAAACAACGACTGACACCAGACAACTGAAATACAAGGACTTAAATACAGAGGACTTAATAAGATGACGAGGCACAGCTGGGGAAGACTAATGAACACCAAAAACTAAAAAATCCAACATGACTCGGAAATATATGCTGCGTCCCAATCCGCATACTATCCGTCCTAAATAGTATTTGAAAGTAGAATTAGTATGTCCCAAATCGTATTACGTTGAAAAGAGTATTCCAAAGATTCCCAGATGGTCTACTCCCAGATGGTCTAGAAATTCGAAGTGCAGAACGAACGCTAATATTACCCTCAACTCACCGCGAGTAGGCGGAGTTTAATGCTAGCTCCACTGCATTAAGAAATTATATAACTGATGCGTCACTAAATTAACAAATGTAAGTATACTATACAGTAAACATTACATATGAAGTAACGAATGAATAAATACCTTAATGGAAAGAAGAGTTGTATTTTGATTTGTGTGACAGTTAATGGCCACAATTTTGTCTAGGCAACAACGGTCACTTCCGCTTCCTTTTAGTATGTCCCAGTGCATGCATATTGTTTTGCTACACACTAAAATGTATATACTTTTCCATTACAAAAACAGTACATACAAACTTTTAGTGCATCGTATAAGTATTGCGAATTGGGAGCAGCAAGCAAACAGGGTTTGTGACAACAAATTAACAAAACAGTTGTTACTTTTGAAGCCAAAATACGAACAGCAGAAGTAAAAAGCAAATATGAAACTTTTTTCAGATAAATAACAGTTCACAGGGGGGCAAACGGACATCACAAAAGCTACACAAATCAATAAAATATATCAACAGTATAAAATAATTAATATATAATTAAACTTTAAAAAAACCTTACAAAATACTCAAGGATGTTAAATGTTTTAGAAGTCTTTGAATTTTAAAGGGTTTGACATATTCTTAAATGAATTGAAAAGAGACTATATTAGAGTAATTCTAAAGTTGGGATTACAATGAACGGTTCTGGCTATATGTAGATGAAATTAACACGGAAGCCAAAGCAATAAAACAATGTGTTCACAAGATTAATGTCCTTAGAATGAAAATCTGACAAAAAAATAGATTCTGTCACTTCTGTCATTTTGTTACAGCAAAAAGATGGTAACTTCTGACCAGAAATACTTTGTGAATGGGCAATGTAAAATAGATTTTTCTTCTATGTTACAAAACGAGCAAAAAGAAGAAACATTCTCTGGAAACCTGCTCAAGAATAAATTACAAGGGTAATATCTGCGAACAATTTTGTTTTTTTATTTTTTGGTATAGAAAGTTTGTGAGGAAAGGTTCACAAGTTTTTCAAATCAATGTTCGTATAACAGATATACTCCATTTATATTGTGCTTTAACTCAACTCAACTTTATTTATATAGCGCTTTTTACAATTTTCATTGTTACAAAGCAGCTGTACATGTGACATATTAACTATAAGCAAAACAATTAAAGTTGTACCTGTAAAAACAAGATTTTCTTTGTTTTTACAGGTACAACTTTACAGACATACCCAAATACAAAACACTCCACACACACAATATGCACACGTACTAACATATAGACATAGACACACACACACGGATGCGCAGACACACGGATGCGCAGACACACGGATGCGCACACACACACACACGCACACACACACACACACAAACACACGCTTTGGTTAACTATCCCCGTGGGGACAGTCCATAGGCGTAATGTTTTTATACTGTACAAACTGTATATTCTATCCCCTATCCCTAACCCTATCCCTAAACCTAAAGATCATAGAACACTTTTTGCATTTTT
>NC_079911.1:4210071-4222936 GCF_024868665.1 Triplophysa rosa
TACCTGCAAAAACAAGAAAAGGTTGAAAACCAGAAGACAGACACACCCACACACAAAACACTCCACACACACAACACACACACACCAACACACACAGACACAGAGACACACACACACACGGATGCGCACACACAACACACACACACACACTCACGTACGTACACAGACAAGTACGCACACACACACACGCTCAGTGAGAGCACACATTTAGGATAAAGGAGAGAGAAGCACAGGTCAAATATAACAGATAATAAATTCCTATATGCAATATTAATTAAGTAAAACTTTAAGATTCTAAAGCAGCCCCCCCGGTCAGGCAGATAGTGCAAAAACAGTATGCAAACGGTGGCGAGGAACCCAAAACTCTAATCGAGAAAAAAAACCTCAGGAGAACCCAGGCCCAACCAGGGGATTCCAGTTCCCCTCTGGCAAAAGCTGCTGCCTCTGCACAAGCTCCAGAGAACTTGCACAACAAGGCTAAATAAAATAAATAAACTTAATAATAAAATAAATTATAGTTTAAGATTATCATTAATAATCTAATAGCATTTGAAATTTTGTGGTGAAGACGTGTCAGGTGACTGCGTCCTTCTTTATCCAGCTCTATCAACTTTGATTGTTTTGCTTGTAGTCAATGTGTCTCATGTACAGCTGCTTTGTAACAATGAAAATTGTAAAAGCGCTATATAAATAAAGTTGAGTTGAGTAATCAATACACACAAAAAAAAACTGTTTACTACACGTTTACCACAGGACAAAGGTCAAAAAGGCATCAAAATGATAAATAATTAAAAGTTACAGATAGAGACATTGTTTTCACAATATACAGTAATAATCATGCAAACATTCTTAGAATAAAAATGCATAAATTACGATATGTTATTGACGAGACACACGGATCATCTACATTTCAAATAAAGCTTTAAATGCACGCATCTGAATCTAACCACGGCTGGCTGGGGCAGTTGTGACCTAATGGTTAGAGAGTCGGACTCGTGACCAGAAGGTTGTCGGTTTGATTCTCAGGGCCGGCGGGTAACGACTGAGGTGCCCTTGAGCAAGGCACCTGACCCCTACTTGCTCCCCGGGCGCTGCAGTGATAGCTGCCCACTGCTCCGGGTGTACGTGTGTTCACCACTTGCTGTGCGTGTGTTCACTACTCTCTGGATGGGTTAAATGCAGAGGTCACATTTCGGGTATGGATCACCATATCTGACTAATAGGTCACCTCACAAAGTTTAAAAACAGCGAAAATATTACTTCTGCAGATCCAGCACTGTAATGTGACTCTACTGCATCTACCTGTTGATGAAACGACTTGTCGTCTCCAGTGAGCGGACACATACTGTGAGAGCGAGCGTTAAATGGAAGCGGAATATACAGATATAAATAACAAAACTGGAGGGTGGCGGAAGATGGGTGTGAAAAACGGGAGACTCCCGGCCAAAATGGGAGTGTTGACAGGTATGATCTACTTACTGTTTGGAGATTCACTACTCGGGAAACTACTTTGAAGCCACTTCATCCCTGAAAATAAAATAATATAATCAACTACCGATACAAAGTTGGTTCGACATTGGATGGATATTCAGTCACGAATTTCGTCAAAAGATCTCTAGTGGATGAGCTTACATTTTTCAAGTTTGGCTTATTTGAAAGGTATTAACATGTAGAAGTCGACACAGGTGACCGTTTATTTGTTTAAATATTCCTTAATGCGCTCTAACCAATATACGCTCAAGCAGTATCACTCCGGTTAGGGGCCGTCTGCAAACTACGTGAAACGGGAAAAAATGATCACTGGTTTCCCATTCCATGCGAAGGTGTCCACCGACTCCACCCAGAGGCGGATTAACCATATGGGCAATTGGGCGAGTGCACAGGGGCACCAAATAAACCCGCAATACAATTTTTTTTATAAATGTACATAAGCACTTGTTTTTTAAGACTTAAGTCACGCATCTGCGCTAAATAGGCGTGGCACCATGTGCGGGAATACCGGATAAAAATGGTTCTGTCCTCCGCACTTTTTCGACACACCTCCACCAACATTCCCGCCCATGTTATCTGGTTTGTTACATAGTGAATTAACATTCAGCCAATCACAAGTGAGTGTTATGAGGTGAGTTGTCTTTTGTATACATTTTAATTTTCAAGCAGATGGAAGCGGGAACGATGCAGAGCGCATTGTTGTAGCGGCGACTAAAATGCGGGGATTAGCACTGATTAATAAAGGTATATATACATGGCATGCGTCAGAAATAAGATGTTATAGTGCCGATAATGTCTGCTAATAATAGTACGTGGAGGTAAGGCCACTATTTAAGGTCCAAACCTGGGTTTTAAAGTGAAAGTGAAGAACGGTGTCATCACTATAGCAATCAATTCATATGTGTCCTTTTTAGTGGAATACACTTTTATCTTAGTACTTATGTGATTGTTTAGTAAGAAGAATATACACATACTGTGCTTAAATAGAGCGTTTGAATAGCTGTATAACAGTTAAAATAGTAACAATAACGTTTCATGTTATTTTTATGAATAACCTTGCTATACATTGTAATCTGGTGAATGCCACTTTGGTGAATTAAAGTCCCAATGTCCTGAAAATCTGTACATTGTTCCATTGTCCCCCTAATGTGAATACATACATGCAAACTATATATGTGTGTGTGTGTGTGTGTGCGTGCGTGTGTGTGTGTGTGTGTGTGTGTGTGCGCGCGTGCGCGTGCGTGTGTGTGTGTCCCTGTACCCCCACTTTGTGGCACGCACAACATTTACAACTGTTAAAAAATGTTAGTGATTTTTTAAACTACATCAAAACCTGAAATGTAACATTACAACAGAAAGCAGGTGCCCCTTAACTACAGTAGGCCTAATTGTTAAAAATACTTAATGGAAAAGAGTTGTTTTTTGTGTTCTTTCTACAAAAGTGTCATGTTAATGTGTAATTCTTGTAAAATAGTATATTGTAAATTGCTGAGTTTCATTCTTATAAAATCTTTTAATATATAAATCTTTTAATGAGTGGATTCTTGCGTGTGGGTAGGTGGGTGGGGGGGCACCTCTGGGGCTGTTGCCCAGGGGCACCATGAGGTCTTAATACGCCTCTGTCACTACAATACTGGTTCGTAAACACTTAAATGCGTTTAACCATGCAAGGTGCGACAGAATGTATCTGTTACGATTTATAGTTCTCTGATAAAACCAACATCTAAATGTTATCTAGGAACACAGCAAGACCACACTTAAACACACTTCGTGAGATTGAATAAATAGTATTTTTAAATTATCAACATTCATAGATGGGTTGTGTTGATAGGTGTGAAAACCACATAAATGTTGTTCATGTGAACAGTAGACAACCACTTTGAGGTGACATTCGGTTTGTTTTTTAATAATTTATTCACAATGCTGAATATCTTAGGGAAGGCAGTCGTCTAATGTTAGAGAGTGGACTCGTACCAGAAGCTCGTGATTTCAGGTTACATGCTACCTCTAGGAGATATAATAAAGTGACACGGAGTTAGCTTTCACTGTTATGCTGATGATACTCAACTTTATATTTTCGAAGCTTAAAAAAATCTGAACATGAATACCTAGATTCAAAATCAAGTATTAGTGCTTATCTATTTATGGAATAGTCTTCCCTGCACTGTCCGGGAGGCAGACACACTCTGTCAGTTTAAATCTAGACTAAAGACGCATCTTTTTAATCTTGCATACACTACTCTTCCATAATATAAATCTTCTGAGGGTTTAGGCTGCATTAGTTAGATCAACCGGAACCAAAAACACAACTGATGTACTTGTTGCATCAAAGAGTACAGAACAGTACTCTACTCTCAGCCAGTCTTGTCTCATTGTTCCAAGGTTACCACAGCGAGCAGGATGCAGTTCATGGCCTGACCTGATGGTAGAGCGGAGAATGGAAAGGGGACCTGACAAGAGCTGAGATGATAGAGCTGGATAAAGAAGGACGCGGTCCCTTGACAGTCTTCACACAAAATTTCAAATGCTATTAGATTATTAATGATAATTTAAACTATAATTTATTATTATAATTTTATTTATTTTATTTAGCCTTGTTGTGCAAGTTCTCTGGAGCTTGTGCAGAGGCAGCAGCTTTTGCCAGAGGGGAACTGGAATCCCCTGGTTGGGCCTGGGTTCTCCTGAGGTTTTTTTTCTCGATTAGAGTTTTGGGTTCCTCGCCACCGTTTGCATACTGTTTTTGCACTATCTGCCTGCCGGGGGGGCTGCTTTAGAATTTTAAAGTTTTACTTAATTAATATTGCATATAGGAATTTATAGTCTGTTATATTTGACCTGTGCTTCTCTCTCCTTTATCTTAAATGTGTGCTCTCACTGAGCGTGTGTGTGTGTGTGTGTGGTTGTCGTGTGTTGTGTTGGTGTAGTGTGTGTGTGTGTGTGTGTGTCTGTGTGCGCGTCTTGTTGTGTTGTGTGTGTGTGTGTGTGGGTCGTGTGTGTGTCTATGTGTGGTGTGTGTGTGTGTGTGTGTGTGTGTGTGTGTGCGTGTGTGTGTGTGTGTGTGCGTGCGCATCCGTGTGTGTGTGTGTGTCTGTGTCTGTGTGTGTTGGTGCGTGTTGTGTGTGTGGAGTGTTTTGTGTGTGGGTGTGTCTGTCTTCTGTGTTTTCAACCTTTTCTTGTTTTTGCAGGTACAACTTTGATTGTTTTGCTTGTAGTCAATGTGTCTCATGTACAGCTGCTTTGTAACAATGAAAATTGTAAAAGCGCTATATAAATAAAGTTGAGTGAGTGAGAGTAACAACTGAGGTGTCCTTGAGCAAGGCACCTGACCCCTACTTGCTCCCCGGGCGCTGTAGTGATATCTGCCCACTGCTCCGGGTGTATGTGTGGTCACCACTTGCTGTGCGTGTGTTCACTACTCTCTGGATGGGTTAAAAGCAGAGGTCACATTTCGGGTATGGGTCACCATATCTGACTAATAGGTCACTTTCACTTTCAGTCATAGGAACTGTCTTATGTTCCTCCAGGGGGCGCTGTACTGCACACTCTCAGTTTTCACATTTCAATGGCTTTTGTTGTTTTACACTTTTGTGAAGTAAATCAACATCTAAATGTTCGTCTAGGAACCACTAACAAGACACAATCTTGGAACTGGACTAGAAGAGCCAATTTATTGGAAATACAAAATTATATTAGTTGACATTTAAATTTCATGCCTTGCGTTGTGCATGAAACCAACATCAAAATGTTGTTCTGTGAACCAGTAACAAGACACACTCTTTGAGGTTGACATAGTCTGTGTATTGTTTATTAATTTATTCCCAATACTGAATATCAAACACAGAGCAACTGCACCATGTTCCTCTGTGGGCAGTGTAGTGCATGCTCTTTGGAAAGCTTCACAAGCTTTTTTCTAAGTTGTAACATTTCAATCGTTTTTTTTTTGTCTTACAGTTATGTTTATAATACCAGCATTTAAATGTTCTTCAAGCAGCAAGTATTAAGACACATCATTTGAAATTGAGATAGAAGAGTGTATTTATAGAACATTAATTGTATTTGTATACATTTTTAGATCATGTGTTGTGTTATAGTTGTGTGAATAAATCCAACTTCTTAATGTTGACACACACTTTGAAGTTGAGATAGGAGAGCGTATTAATTTAACCTTAATTGATTTGTTCATTGACATTTCAACATCATGTGCTGTGTTATAGTTCTGTGAATAAAACCAACATTTAAATGTTTGTCTATGAACCAGTAACAAGACATACCCTTCAAAGTTGAGATAGAATACTGTATGTTTTATAAAAAAGGTCTTAACAGATTTAAATATAATTAAATAGTGTGTATCTTGATTTAAAAATGACATAAAAGACGCCTGGACATGTTGTTCTTTGAACAAGTAACAAGACACACCCCTTGAACATATCAAACTGTGTGCATTTTAAATTAATTAATTAAAAATTTCATAAAAAAAGAATTTCAAACTGGTCAAAATAACCGCAAAATCTTTCTCTAGGGGGCGGTAAACTGCAAAATCTTTGCCAGCATTTTTTTATTTGTCTACATTTCAATAGCTTTTTGTCGTGCTATAGTTTTTTAACTAAAACCAACATCAAAATGTTCTTCTTTGAACCAGTAACACACACCCATTAGATTTTAAATTTATTTTCAAAATGAAGCATTTACATGAAATAACTGTTTTTTGCTCTTCGTTTTGTGCTTTGCAGACGGTCCCTATCCTAATATCATTACATTATAATGTCTTTCGGTTACAATACCTTAAGGCAGAATTAAACATAAAAAGCACCGTGTATTTTCTTGTACATTTGAAAACAATTCGAACTCAGCATGTCTCTTGACATTGTGCTAAATCTTTGAAGAATTGTTGCTTTTTTTTCCGAGGCTGAATCTCTGACAAATGTCAAACGTCAAAACAACTTTACATCGGTTAATCAACTGCACTAAATGCAGCGTCTACATTAACGTTATGTGACAGACTAAAATATATTTAAAGAGAATACTGTCCTAAAGACAAGGCAAAACAACAAACCCGTAATATCTAGTATATTCCTGATTCAAAATCATTTTAGCCCGAGAAATATAGTAACGAATCAAGTTCCTGTTAGACTTACCTAGGCCCATTTCCTTGTCTCTCCTTGACGAGAAAAAGCGCGTTATTCCTGAAATGTCTAAGCAGCAAATAATAGTCAACAAATGACTAGGCCTACTTCAGAGTTTAGCTATAAGGAAATCATTTTTTATATTATTCTTCAGGTTTTAGGCTTTCCTGTATTGCTACCCTTGCAATATATAATGACTTCATTTTAAGCTTAAAATAAACTACAAAATGTTTGTTATCAAAACAGCAATAATTCGTTGTCTGAATTGGTCTAACTGGTATAATTTAATCCTTACCCATTCTGGATTTTATTTTACCTCCTGCACCTTCAGTCTTAAAATCGAAAGAGAAAATGTTACAGAAGTTCCTGAAGTTCCTGATAAGACCAAGAGTTCCTGAAGAGTTCCTTAATCTAGACAGGGTGTTGGCTTCTTGAGCCACTCCTCATTTGCCCTGTATTAAAAAAAGAATCATTCAAAATTCATTTTCATTTGCTAGTTTCTACTCGAGTTTTAACGTCATTTAAATATATGTTTTAAGATTTTATACATTGCAAAATTAAAATTATTACTCGAGATTTTTAAAATGATCAAGCAAAACTGTAGCAGAATCAGAGCCGATCCTTCCTATACGCAAACTTGCGTATGGATCCTGCACCACCAGGGGGCCTCCTTGAGTAGGCCACCGAATCAAAAAACTATAACGTAAACAAGACGCGGATTCAACTTTCTGGCTTCCGAGTTGTTAGATGTATTTCTCCACATAAAGGAATGAATAAGTGTAGCCTATGTGTGGTTTCACTGCTCACTGAGCGGACAGCTGGCTGAATGTGGAGGAAGGGGATTTATTCTAAACCACACATTCTTTGTCTGGCATTGTTTTCTATACCTTATTTGGTCATTATGTGAACCCCTGGACATATGAGAACTTCCAGATGTCTTCTGGTGCCATATATAGAAAGACTTGAGTTCAGGAGCCTCTCTGTGTCTTGTTTTTGTGCTCCCAGATCTGCAGAAGAATTCTCTCACAACATCCAACCTATTTCTCATTTGATTTTAAGGGTGATCCAAAACACAGAAAGAAACTTAGTGTTCGAAAGGAACCTGAACTTTAACAGGAGTGTACTGTTACAAACTTGACAGGAATCACTTGGAATTTTCCTTTTTAATTCTTAATTTATTTAATTACTGTGACATAATCGGACATCATGCAGTGTGCGCAGGTGATGACATGTGCATAATGTGATGTGTCGTTACATAATGGCCATGGCTTCACATGAAGCGATATCCGTCTGTAGCTGGAAAAAAATGGCAACAACGTGAAGCAAAAGAACAAAAAGGCATGTGTTTTTGTACTATTTCAAAGTCTAATTTAGTTTTGCCAAATTATGCAAGTACAGATTTACTAATTCAGTATTTGTCCACTGGCATACAGGTGGTTGACCAGCAAACCCAGCTGTACAATGTTCAGGTGAGTCTCAGCTATAATGCACACCACTGCAATCCACTGTGTTCGTTTGCCCATGATAATAGAATTTTCATTAATCAAAATTGAAATAGCTAAATTTGGTGTCTTTGGGACATTTTATATATGAAACTGGAAGATGATTCAATGATGTGTAATAGTTTTTAGTGTGAAGTTTTGTGATGTGTTGTTTGTTGTGTAATTTTGTGTTCGAAACTGATTGTACTGCTGCTCATCTTGGCCAGCACACTCCTGTGGAAGAGATTTTTTGTCGTGTATAATACACCTGCTAGAACCAATAAAAATAATATGTCCTTTCACTGTGAACCCATCAAGTATGACATGCATGATTTAATTGTCCAAGGTTTCCAGGAAAAAACAAGAGAAATCAGGATCAAAGAAGAAATGAAGACCAAGCGCAGAGTCAAAGTAGCAGCCATCAACGGATGATATGATTTGTAAAGTTACATAAACGATATGGTTGATTTGTCAACAAGAACGGATCAATAAAAAGTTAATGATGCTTTTAAGGGGAATATTAATAGTGACATTTTCTCTAACTCAGACATGCACAGCCAAGGGTAAATTCTTTGTTGCTGATCGAATAATCAGCGCTGGCTGTCGATATTAATTATATTTTGTAAGCCACGCTTACACTTTTGCAACATATAAAAAGCTCCAGACTGTTATGTAAAACTTTAGCCCATATGAGAGTCGTTTTAAACAACAGGTGGAAAGTTCTGTTGGGTATGTTATGCTTCTATTGCAAAATAGGTCACAGGTGTTAACGCTTCTGGGAACGCTTTATGTACAGTATGTTTAAATTATATGGAGACACAGGTATCAATAGTTCTGCGAGATGATATCTTCATTGCGGTTAAGGTGTGCTGCGCATTTAGCAACTTATTTTTACTTAGGCAGGAAAAAGTCTTGGTTACAGATGTAACCTCAGCTCCCTTTCTGTCGGTCTCTTGACGTTGTGTCAAGCCGACAGATGGGGTTCGTCCCTGAGACCCAATCGCTTCCGATTTCTTAGAAAAGGCCAATGAAAATTGGCGAATGAAATTTGCATGCCGGACTCCGCCCCCGGATATCTGGGTATAAAAGGGAGATGGCGTGCCTCATTCATTCACCTTTTGTTCTTCAGAGCCTTCGCTCATGATCAACAGACTTCTCTACAAGACTGCCGGCTCTACGACGTGGTGCAGCGGACTGTCCCTTCCTGCAGCGACTTCCCCTGGGCGTCTCGGCGGTTCCAGAATTGTTCAAGTTTTTTCTCTAAAAGAGCAAATTTCTCCAGCGTGGCATGTCCCGCTGTTCTCGTGGGTGCAACACACTCATCGAGGAGGGGGACGGACATGAGGTCTGCTTCCAGTACGCTGGGGCAGATGTTGTGGATACGTCCTGCCTGCAGTGCGGGCGGTTGACGATTCAGATGTTGCGTCATGGGTGGCTGTGTTCCCACGGGACTCAGCCACCACCTCGTCTGCTTCCCGTTCCGTGACGGCAGTACTACGGACCTGCCGTCCGCTACGGCGAGCAGCGAGGGTGATATGAGGATTACTGTGAGCGCTAATCCGTCAGCCACTGGCTCGCGGACCTTTCGCACCTCGTCTCGCTTGTCTGACCGTTCCCCATGAGACGGTCCCACCGTCTCGTTCCTCAATCACGTATTCGTAAACGGTGCGTGATGATGAGATGTCTGTTGCAACATCGGAGGGTGACTTACTGGCATCTGACTCCGACGATTCCTCGGAGCTCCCTCCCTCGGGGGGTCGAGCCCAGGAAGAAGCGGACATTGAAATGTCAGCCATGCTTTCCCGGGCCGCCGGCATTGGGTTGCAGTGCACCGTACTGCCTCTCCCAATGCTCGCGGCTGGATACATGGTACCTCGGGTTTGAGAGCGGCTGCAAGCCGCACTCGCCCCCAGTGCCGTGTTTCCCCGGAAGTGCATGAGGAACTTAGTACAACCTGGAACGCCCCCTTTGGCGCGTGCACGTCAACTAGTTCCAGCACCCTTTCTTCCCTCGATGGTGGGGCAGCTAGAGGATACGTCGATGTCCCCAGGGGCTCGACCTAGACTCCCGTCCAAAGCATGTAGGTTTTTCAGTATCTTAGGTGTCGAGAGCTTACTCTGCTGCGGGACAAGCTGTCCCCTCTCTCCACGCTATGGCCATCCTGCAGGTCCATCAGGCCAAGGCGTTGAGAGAGCTCCATGAGGGTAAGACCGACCCAGCGCTTATGCAGGAACTCCGCGCCGTCACCGACCTCGCTCTACGGGCGACCAAGGTGATCGCGCGGGCCCTGGGTCGGGCGATGTCCACACTTGTGGTCCAGGAGAGACACCTCTGGCTGAACCTTGCACAGATGGGTAATGCGAGAAAGTCTGCTTTCTCGACGCACCCATCTCGCAAGGGGGGGCTGTTTGGTGATACTTTCGAGCCGCACTCGACAGTAAAGAAGCAGACAGAGGATATCAAGCATATCCTCCCTCGCCGCGATTCGGCCGCCCTCTGGCCATCGAGATCCCATGCACAGTCTGCTTCCCAGCAGCCATGGTCCTCTTCGACGCCTTTCGGTTTCGGCGCCCCCCACGCAGGCGGCCCCCCAGAAGAAGACATCGAAGAGGAGACCACATCCCCGTCAGTAGCCGCGACGGAAGCCAAAGCGGCCCTCATGGGAAGACCCCAGGGAGATCGAGAATACCTTCGGGCCCGACCCCAGCCATTCCATCGCTGGTTGGTCGATCCGGGACGGTTCCTGCCCCGTCCCAACAGCCCACTTCTAAGAGTTTTTCTCTTTTTTCAAAATTTTTCACGGCGAGACCCAATGTCGAGTATAATAATCAGCAGCCTAAGCACTCTCAATCGACGGTGCGTTAAGCTACATCATCGTCTAGGTATTATCACAGCCGCTCTCACCCTCTACACGACGGTGTTTGGCAACTCAACGTTGAGGCGAGACCCAATGTTGAGGATAATCATCAGCATAAGCACTCTCAATCGATGGTGCGTTGTGCTACATCATAGCCAGGCAGGTAAAACAGCAGAGCAGATCTCATCTCCGGGGGCCCAAGGCGAGGGATCCACACTGCCGGCCATCGAACCACCCCCCGGGAGGTCGATGAAGCAGAACGTACACCTAGCCTCCCCGTATCGGTCCCTGGGAGCCTGACAAGGCTTTCCAAACAGACACGGTGACTAAAGAATACGATCCATCTCGGCTACGCAGTCACTCCCCAGACGCCCGCCCAAGTTTCGGGGCATCCTCTCAACCTCAGTCAGAGGCAAGGATGCTCCCGTGCTTCGGGACGAGGTCGCAACCCCTCTGGAGAGGAAGCGATCGTGCTCGTCCCTCTAGCCGAGATGTTCAACGGGTTTTACAGCCCGTACTTCATCGTCCCCAAAAAGGGGGTTGCTAGATCTGCGTACCTTGAACAGGCACCTACTCAAGCTGCCGTTCAGGATGCTCACGCAGAAGCGCATCCTGGCATCTATCAGATGTCAAGATTGGTTCATGGGAATCGACCTGAAGGACGCTTACTTTCATGTCTCGATTCCCCCTCGTCATCGCCCGTTCCTACGGTTCGCTTTCGAGGGTCAGGCTTATTAGTACAGAGTCCTCCCTTTCGGTCTGTCCCTGTCCCCACGAGTCTTCACGAAGATCATGGAAGCCGCCCTCACTCCCCTCAGGGAGAGTGGTGTGCAGGTACTAAACTATCTCGACGACTGGCTCATTTGACACACTCGCAAGACCTGTTATGTACACACACAGGGACCTAGTGCTTCGGCACCTAGATCGATTGGGACTACAGGTCAACCGAGAAAAGAGCAAGCTCTCCCCAGTCCAGAGCAACTTCTTTCTTGGTATGGAACTCAACTCTGTCTCCATTACAGCGCGAATGACTACAGAGGGTGCTCAGTCAGTGTTGAACTGCCTGGAGGCTCCTGGGCACATGGTATCCTCGGCGGTGGTGATACCCCTCGGGTTGATGCACATGAGACCGCTCCAACACTGGCTACAGAGTTGAGTTCCCTGGAGAGAGTGGCACACCGGCAGCAGGCGGATGGTGATTACGCCTCTCTGCCGACGCACCCTAACCCCTTGGTCTTCAATGACCTTTCTACGGACGGGGGTCCCTCTCGGGCAGGTCAAGAGGCACGTCGTGGTGACGACAGACGCCCCCCTGCAGGGTTGGGGTGCCGTGTGCAACGGGCACACAGTGTCGGGGCGATGGACGGGCCCCCGCCTGCGCAGGCATATCAACTGCCTAGAGTTGTTGGATGTGCTACTCGCACTGAAGGGGCTACAACATCTCGTGCAGGACAAGCACGTGCTGGTCTGGTCGGACAGCACAACTGCCGTAGCGTATATAAACCGCCAGGGTGGCGTTCGCTCACGGCAGCTAACACAACTCGCCCGACGCCTCCTCCAGTGGAGTCCGCAGGTGAGCAGATCCCTGCGAGCCACACATATCCCAGGCGACCTGAACCAGACAGCCGATGCGCTCTCTCGTCAGTTGATGCCTCGCGGAGAGTGGCGACTCCACCCCCGCGCAGTCCAGCTCATTGGGTACAGTTTGGGCGGGCTCAGGTAGACCCCTTCGCCACCCATTGCCCGCTAAGGTACTCCCCGCCCGAGGCCCCCCTCGGCACGGATGCTCTAGCGCACAGCTGGCCGTGGGACAAGCGGAAGTACGCCTTCCCCCCAGTGAGCCTCATTGCACAGGCCCTGTGCAAGGTCAGGGAAGAGGAGCATCAAGTGTACTAGTTGCGCCATACTGGCCC
>NC_079911.1:4223036-4327659 GCF_024868665.1 Triplophysa rosa
TCAAACCTAGTTTGGATGATGAAACCAACGAATGGACCAAAAGGACGCTTTGAGGTATGTTTTTATGTTGTCTTATGCATTTCCGCTGTGATATGGCAGATATTGTCAGTTTGCCTCACCACCCATTCGGAGTGGAATCGGACCGGTTATAATAAATAACACAAATACAAGTACATAAGTGCATAAAGAGTAAAACCAGCATCGGTTTTGCCTTCAAACCTAGTTTGGATGATGAAACTAACGAATGGACCAAAAGGACGCTTTACAGAGGTATGTTTTTATTAGTGCTGTCAATCGATTAAAAAAAAAATCAGATTAATCACACATTTTTTCTGTGATTAATCACGATTAATCGCACATAACTATTATATTTTAAAATATACTTTTACATATTAATAATTTCGCATTTAATCTTCAAATTGATGTAGAAACAACATATTTCTTTAACAGCATCATTTTATGAAAGCTAGCATTTTGATATTAGTACTGTAACTGATGTCTCTATTAAATTGATTATTTTAACATGAATTATAGCCATTCAACAGTATAATTGAGAGCTCATGTAGGAAACATACAGGAATTGAAGGACACTTTACAGTCTTTATTAATGCTAAATTATAAATTAAATGCAGAAGAATTCTCATTAAAGCTACAAAATCACATTGATTTCTTCTTTTATTTTGTTCTTTGATTAACATTAGTGACAGGAGTCAGAGCAGCACGTTTAAGAACGTGGCCCCTTTAAGAGCCGTCTCAGTACGCAGATCTGACCGTCACCGCACTCCCATTTTCACAACTCTTTGCATTCATTTAAGATTTTATTTTACACTTTGAAGTCTGTGCTTAAGAAAATGCTAGACAAAACGGGCTTTCTGACATAATCTTGTGTGGTTTTATCCATTCAAGCACGAAAGAGAACTTAACACGGATGCGCTGTCTGACAGAGATTCACCGACGCAGCCCTTAGCAGGTGACTGTTTACACCAGACTGGACCTTGCGTTGCGTTTTGCCGCGTCCCACAGTTTAGAAGCTGTCTATCTTCATTGAACGCGTCAAAGCAACTGTTTCAAATCGCGCTTAAGTGGTTTAAAAGCCTGTACACGAATAAGAGCGTGATTACATAATGTAACGCTAGACAAAGGATGTCAAAACAAACGGATGCTGCGTTAATTGCGATAAATATTTTCTCACGCGTTAATTTGAAAAAATTAATCGCATGCGTTAACGTTGACAGCCCTAGTTTTTATGTTGTCTTATGCATTTCCACTGTGATATTGCAGCTGAAGCACCACGGCTGCAATAACTGAAACTACGCCTTTAGCTTTGCTTGTACATTTGGGCGGCGTCATGAAGTGAAATGAAAGTGAACTTTGTCACGATTTGCGTGGCGGAGAAGAACCCAAGTGAAGGGGTTAACACAAAACAAGATTTATTAAACACAAAACAAAAACCCACGATGGGGAAAACATAATACATTAAATTAATGTATGTAACAACAAGACGATGCTACAAGACTAACTGACTTACTCAATCACAGGAACAAGGTAACAGGCAAGATACACATACAACGCAAGAGCACAGGACAATGAAACAAGAGGGCATTAAATAGGGCAAGACAAACGAGGGTTAATGACACAGGGCAGGTGGGAAACATTAGACACGGCAGGGAAGCAATACATGAAACGAGAGGGGCGGGGCCAATGACAAGCCACGAGAAAGCACATGAGATGTAAAAAACATAAACAACTCATGGCTTTCTCACAGAAAACCTAAGGGCTCCGTCCCGATCCTGCCACACGACTAGAAATACAGAACCAAGAAGGCAGGACCGTGACAGAACTTTTTGTCAGTTATGGTGACCCATAACCGAAATATGACCTCTGCATTTAACCCATCCAGTGAGTAGTGAACACACACATCCGGAGCAGTGGGCAGCCATCACTGCAATTTATTATAATATCAAATGAAGTTTAAGTTACAGTTGCGCTGTATTCAAACATATCGGATCACGCAGGAAATACACACTATTTAAAAGTGTTTTGTATGTAATGTATGTATTTAAGTGTATGTTTGGCCAAGTCAGCATTGTAGCTCTACAAATAAAGGCATGTTTAAAGGGCTGCTAATCCATGTGTTTTCTGCAATGTAAAAATAGTCAGTGGTATCCCTAGAATGTCTCTGTAAAGTTTCAGCTCAAAATACACCACATATCTTTCATTACAATATGTTGAACATGGCCATTTGTGGCTGCAATGGAAAACGCGCCGTTTTTGTGTGTCTCTCTTTAGATGCAAATGAGTTTCTGCTCCCCTCCCTGTATGCAAAATAGGACGTAGAGCGCTTACATGCTTTGGATGACATCAAGACAAGCAATATGGCGGAAAGCATAATTACGTCTGTAAAGCCCTGTCCAACCAAAACTATACACTAACTGCAATAAAAATCACCTTAATGCCTTGTTCATAAATATGAATTAAATGGAAAAGACAAAAACATAGATAGAACATTATATGCTGACCATTTGCTGTATGAAATGTTGGCCATTGATGATTAATCATGTGCATGCATATTACTAACAGACAAACATGGATATAGGCAAAAACATGAATTCAGAGTACTTGTATATGAAAGACAGGTATGCAAAATCAGCAACCACTTTAAGTTAGAGTAAATCATCATGTGGAAAACTTTGAGACTTTGGATGTCTTATACATGCACAAACGGTTATATAATACACTTAATCTAAAGCAAAACATGAAATTCCATCATATGACTCCTTTAACTGGACCCCATTCTCTTGCATTGGTTTTGTGTCTATACAGTAGAAGTGAATGGGGTCCAGTGCTGTTCGGTTACCAACTTTCTTCAAAATATCATCTTTTGTGTTCTGCAGAAGAAAGAAAGTCTTAAAGGTTTGAAATGACAAGAGTAAATGACGACAGAATTTTTATTTTTGGGTGAACTTGGTTCATGGTTATGGGTTTGTTCAGATCATTATGATGCAGGGGATACTGTAGTTTGTTCTATATTTTCTGTCATGCACATATCTCTGTCTTATTTTGATAGTCACGTTTTTGGAGTATGCACCTTGACTGACTGTTACCTTCATTTCTTCTTTTTTGTAGTGTCAGTGGATTCTTTTATTTTGTGGCTGTGTAAAATATTGTACTGTTTGCTTTCCCACATATGATTTAAGTTGTTCTTTTCTGCAAACAGATGAAATATCACATATACACCAGGTGCCTTTTACAGGACAAATTTGCTGTTTGCAGTGCTTTCACTAAACGTGTGCATGTTTCTGATTCATCTCTTTTCCTGTGCCTCTGGATCTGCTTTTTGCTTTCAGGAAACATCAGAGGCAGAAAGTAGGCCAAACTGAAATGTTCATGCAGACTAATGCTTCCTTAGTGAAGGCACTGAAAAATGCTGTCATGTGTTCAGATCTGTCCTTTAGAGAAATTATTTCGTGAAAGGCTCCTGAGCCAAGAAGCCTATGCAATATGGTGACATATGCCATCTACCTTCTCTCCCAGTTACTCACTGTGCAAGGACTGGACTCAGGCCATATTCTGATGTTGTTGGCTCTGTTTGAGCGGTCAGTGATTTGAGCCTGTTTTCCACAGATCTACAAATGGCTAGAGATTGTCTATAATGAAAATATTGTGATTTTTAACTTTTATGTATGGGTAATTACAACTGTGGTGTTATTGTTATTTTCTCTCTGTTATCTTCATTGGAGCTTGAAACGTGCAATTATTCACTTTGAGTAAACATAAAGATCATTGACTTCATGTTAATGAAGAGGCTCCTCCTCTTATGCTTCCGGAGCTCCTCCGTGAGAGATGCGAGACCGGTGTGACTCTCCTTCCTCCCGGGTTTCGGCAAACAATGTCCATCTTTAGTATATATCTATATACCCTACCTGTTACAATTAACCTCTATTTGTAGAGATGTGTGTTGCTTGTGAAAAATCTGTTTAATCAGACTCAAGTATTTTTTTGAGCGATTTAGCCAAAAACAAAATGTTTTATCAAATACAAACTCAACAGTTCTTGAAGGGTGTGACCGTTAAATTTTGGTCTTGTTCGCAGGACTTGCTCAGCCTACTGTGGTCTGAGATCTGCTTCCTGAAGAAACCATCTATTCCCCAATAACGTCAGGCACAATTAATTATTCATCCTAACATTTCAGCCGAATAGTGTTTCAGACATTCACTGGGGGTTTGAGTTGTACTTTTGCATCTCTCTGTGTGTAAGAATAAAGCTCCAAACCTTTGAAATCTTAAAGGTGGGGTGTGTAGTTTTCCTAGTTTAGCTTTAGAAAGTTCGAAATTATACAGTACAGCTTATAAGGCTAACAATGTAGACCTAATGGCATCTCTGTGTAGACTCAACAAACTAGGTCCAACAACTTTGAAAGTCAGTTAAAAACCTGCCTGTGACTTCCCAACGATCATACCTGCCAATACCAACAACCATTCAACCCACAGCCAGTCAGATTTAGCCTTTTGGATGGCGCACTTGAAAATATTTATGCTGCTTTAGTTACCCACACTGTTTATATACATATTTAAAATATTTAAAATGTCTCTGTTTTTAGAAATGTTTAGTGCGGTTTTGTGCAATGTCGAGGGTGTCCCAGACTACCTCTGGACCAAGACACAGGTCAGATAACATTTACATCATAAACATGTTTAAACTTGTCTATTAACCTTGTATCAAATCGTATGTGTTTAGTTGGAAAACTAATTGAATGCATCATGAAGGTTCACAAGATGCAAGGACAGAGATATTTTTAAGTCCTACAAACATAAAAATCAGTGGACGACTCGGAATACAGAGATGTTCCTCAACTAATCTAAATCTTCATGAAGGAATGGGAAGAGCTTTCCAACCCAAGCTTGCAAAAGGTTGAGCAAATATGACATGATATTTTGAGATTTGATGCAAATCAACGACTAATCAAAAAACACTGATCGAGTCAGTTTACATTCTTTTATTATAAGTCTGCTCATGATAGTTACTTAATACTAAAGTGTTGAAAGCTACTTTTGATCTTAAATGTATGCAAATTTCTATGAACTATGTCCTACGATACATTGTATTATGATATTACAAGGTGTGAATTATGGCTTTGTTGTGAACTAAAAGCTGTTAGCTTTATGTAAAATCGTAAACAAAATTAATTCAGTTGAGAATTCAAAAGCATAAGATTATCACTAATTGGTTCTGCGTAAATTGCATTAAATTAGCCTAAATAATTGTTTTTTATTACACGGCTCTTTGGAATGCTTGATTCTGATTGGCCAGTTGCGACATTTGCAGGATCGTTATTCCCAGATAACAACCTCTCAAAACTAATAACACACGGTAACCCGGATGCAGCAAATCATTATTAATCACAAATATGCGACAAATACAAGGGAGACAAGGGACGGGCCATTCTTTTAAATAGGAATTTCTCTGGATTTGCACATTCTTGGGAACATTTGTTGATAATGTAAGTACACAACTGCATGAAATATATCACACCGTGAAAGTGATTTTTGGATATTTCATAACAAAATTATTCCATATTGTGGCTTTAATAAGATATGACATTATATTTACAAATGATTAAACCAAATTGCCTGTTCATGACATCTGAACGTCATTTCTTACCTTAAAACCAAAAGTAAACGGCTTTTCCTCGCGGAAGGTCTGCATTCGGTGAAAATGAGCTAATAAAATATTTTACATTCACATTTCATGTCCAGTTTTTTTTCTCATGTGGCAAGAAGCGGTTTAATAAGCGGGATAATGTACAAGCAGCCGGCTGTTATCGCAAAATAAGTCCCTTCGGTGTGATACAAGACCCTCCACCTTGCATTGGGTCCAGATCACACTGTCGGGGCTTATTTCTGCGATAACAACCGGCTGCCTGTACATTATCCCTTACGTAATGCAGTAATGCATGCATCATGCTGGATTTAAACAGCTTTTACAGCATAATTTAAAAAATACGCCATCTAGTCATTTTATGTATTTGATTCCGCCATGAACAGAATGATGAATAAGTGTTTTCTAAAGTCGTTGTGTGCTTTACAGCCGTATCCCAGTGAACTGCCAGGGTTGTAAATTGTCTGACTAGTCCTATTCACGACTCATACAGCCTGTTCTGATTGATTGTGGTTGTCTGGAACAGCTGTAGCTTGACTTCATTGTAGTTCAGTTTTGATCTGCTCTAGGGGAAGTCATGTGAAGGTGAACGGTTGGGATGTGTTTCCTTCTCTAAAGGATTATGGAAAAATAGATCTTTACATTTTCTGATGAAAGTGTAAGGGGTCTCTGCTCGTACAAAGTTAAAACACTACAGTTTTTTGGGTGGTTGCCATTCATATATTTGTAGCACAAACAGGTCGAACATTGTAATATTACACTACCCAAGTGTGACCAATAAAACAGTAATAGTGATGCTGGTATTAATAAAAGCACACTGAAGCTCTAATGCAAAATGGAAGATTTGCACTGTCTACCCAGTGTGAAGAGTTGAGTGACCCTGAATGTTATAAAGCTGATGATAGCTCGAAGGATTCAGGTTCCATTACAAGTAATGTTAACGTAACTGTGTTATTCATCACTGTGATTTCTACAAAGACAAAGGGAGCGAATCTCCCTCTTCATTTGTCTCTGCCGCCCACCCTCGTCCTTGACTCTCCTCTCTCCCTTTTCCATCTACTATGGCTGTATTTGAAATGGCATATTAACATGTAGTCTTGCGTAACCAAACCTTCATACCGATGGCAGAAGGTCTGGACTCCGTAGCAGGTTTCATTGGCCAAGGACTGCCCAAGAGGTCATCTGACTGACGTGTAAGGCAATCAGTCACAGTTCGGCTTTGGTTGACACACACCTCTCCTGGAATTCTTATAGACCATTTTGGAAAACGTAAGCAACGCTGATCAAATGCTGGTCCAGAAGAACATCCTGTTTCAGTTTTTAACACTACACAAATGTTTGAACATAACACAACCAACAGAACATTTAACCGAATCAAAATGTTTAACAAATATCTTAAAGATTTAATTATATATGTAAGATTACAAATAAATTAAAATAAAATACAAATTTAACCGGAAGTGCTTCTGGATCAGTTGTTTACATCTGGTGAAGTGGTCTATAGTATTCAGCCATTTATAACAATTTCTATTGTGTGCCTTGTGCAATCTGATGTTTAGCCAATGGTCTGTGGGTGTGGCGACTGAGGCTAACTAACATGTTACTTTCACATTCTCTGCAGTGTGTAAATGTGCTGATATAATGTTTGGCAAAATTTGCAGTAGCTATAGAACCAGGGCATACTCTGGTAAAATACTTTATCCTGCAATGCACTTATCTTGACCTTGTGATGAAGGAACTAGTAATAATATCAGCCATTATTTTAAAATGATTTGACAGAAAACATTTCAACACACATTTTACTTCCAAGATAATAACTGGCCAGCCAATTAATCCATCTTTTATACCACGGACAATAAACAACTTTGTAAACTGTATAGACTGAATTATATACGTGTAACGCAGACACTCAAAATAATTTTAAACTGCTGAACATTCATTCAGAGCTTCACATTTTATTTTTCAATATGAAAAATTGCAGAGGTCCGGACCTCGGTGACCTCATAGCTGGCTACGGCCATGCTAGTCAGCATGTGACAAAATTACATAATGTCACCACAGTATTTGTTTACAGTGAATACTATTAAAAAAGCAAAATAACCATTTAATATCAAAGATGGTAATTGGATGGCACTTACATGCAATATTTTGAAGTCAAATGACGTATTATATGTACTATACTTTAAATGTTTGTGTTGTAACACTTTACAAAAAGGTTCTATTTGTTTAAATTCATTAATGCATTAGCTAATGTGAACTAACAATAAACAATATTGTACTTGTTAACATTAGCTAATTTACCACAAACTAAAATGAATAACTGTATTGACATTAATTCATGATAACATGTTTAATAAAAACATGTTAGTTAATGCATTTACTAATGTTAACCAATTAAAGATTAAAAAAGTAAAATGTAGTATATACTGCACATAATACATTAAGTAGTAAGCTATTATTCTTGAGCATACTCTCCCCCGCCGCCCTCTCTATATGCACACAACCCCTGCTTGCCTCTTGCTGCCATGTTATTTCTGTTCATAGTCTCACAATGCCTCCTGTAGGAGACCAAAGGAAATGCGTGTTGCCCTGTCTCATGCTCATTATTGCATGGTGGATTGGGAGATGAGGAGATTCAAAAGACCGAACTGTAATTATCTTCCATAAAATCAGTTGAACAGTGGAACAGATTTGGTTTTATTCCTCAAACTTTTCAATGCATTAAAGATGAGATGTGTTGAGCAGACCTGACATTAGACACCAAAGGCATATTAATAGCAGTCTTTATATTAGTTTTATATTTACTATTTACCGAAAATTGAATGACTTCTTTTTTAAGTCTTTAATTTTAAGAATGAAATGTCAATATTAAATTAGATTTTACCTTGCCAACGTTTTCACTGACCCCACCACAAAAAATATACATTAAACATTTGCCATTGTAAAACTCAAGTGTCAAATTGTCCTTACAATATTTTTACAAATTTACACAGTGCTATAATGTAACACCAAGAACTAAGATGCATGAACACAATTTCCAACTTATTGCCACTGCTCTTCGAAAAACTAGATGTTTTAACAAGTCATTCTCTCAATTTTTCCAAATCTTATAGAAAGTGTTTCCAGTGTATTTACAGTGTCAGCCAGTAATCAGTAATCAAAGTTACAATTATGATTTACCGGAATTATATACTATATACTTTCAACAGACAGTTCTTTAACAATGTCACAGATGATAACAGCTAACATTTTATTATTTGCTATAGACTTTTTTTACTATAGAGCTCATTAGAGTTATGACATGATTTCATGTTTGTTCACCCAAAACACCTAGCAACAGCATAGCAGTGCACTCAAAACATACCAGAAAGTAAAGCCCCTTACATTGACTTGGAGTACATAACATGAGATCATGAAAATTACATTTCATGCAGTGTGTAATGTTGCTGTGTTTGAAAGTAAGCAGTCTGCCAAGTTGTAAATCCAAAGGTGAATGAATAACAAATTTATTGGCTTGGAAAAAAGGGAATCGACTCTGAATCACGCAAACGAGTCGTCCCTAGTCCGATTGGCGAACCGCCGCAGATTTACATCACTACATATAGTCCCCGCCTACGTTTTGCTAGGACTGCCCGCGAAAACTTCACTCTTCTCCCCCAAACACTGTAGCTCATGAGCCTCATTCACGGTAGACCAATCACAGCAGACTAGACCATCTGACCAATCACTAGGCTAGGCTAGCGGAAAGGATTAGACAGATGAATCTTTTGTTACTTTCAATAACAAAAGAGGATTGTTGGACTTCACACCTCTTGATTGGATTACCTGAGCCATTCATTTCAATTTCAATATCAACGACATGAGAACTGCACCATCATGGCAACATCAGCAATGAGGAATGGAGCTCACACCTTCTCCTACCCCCCGACATCCAGTCTGACAAGAGCAGACACCAACACAAACTCAAAACACAGAAAGAAAATCCAGAGACACTGTTTAAAGACACTTCAAACAGTAAAGGCAAAACCATCACCACAAATATGCTCTTCTACACAGAACGCCCAACTGTCTGGGACACAACTTTCTGCACACTATTCCAATATCACACCAAACATGGAATCTGCAAAGGCAGACGACTGAGTATATATGAGGACTCAGAAAAAGACAGAGAGAACAGACATCTGACAGTCAACTTCTACCAAAATGGAACTGTTATGGTACAGGGAAACAGTTCTGCCCCAACACACTTTGAACAGACCTTCCACACCTTAAAAGATATGGGAAAAAGAGGAATCAAATCCCTGCAAACAAAGCTATACAGACACATCAGAAAAGACAGAACAAAAGGAGTCCTCAACCCATGCTAATATAAAGAACAGGACCACTCCAGAAATAACTGAAAACACCATCATTCTTCCCTGAAGCCCAAGACTTCACAACACAGTTGTTCAACTGCAGAACAACCTAGCACTGATGGAAGTGGAAATAGTGGAACTGAGCGAGAAGGTTCATGCCAATACCACAAAAGACACCGAACAACTCAGAGACCAGCTGTGCCAGATAAGAAACTAGCTGAAGAACTCTATACAGGAGCTAAAGGGAGAAATAGACACCCTGTCCAAGGACAGAGAAATATTTAAAAAAAAGACTACAAAGAACTTAAACACAATGGGGAAGGAACTTTCAGAAATGAAAGAATATATGAGGAGGGAGCTCACAGGCTTCAAAGTTGAGTTGAGCAAAGGGACACACAAATTGAGACCCTGACAACACACACACAGTCAAACTCGAGCAACAATAACGAAAGAGATGCACATGCACCTGCAACTCCCAGCAAGCCTGATTAGGAACCTCAGAAAGCCACAGCCACAACCCCGACTGAGAAACGGCCATTACAAACCGAAGCTGAAATCGCCATCCACAAGGACTCCAATGGAAAGTTCTGCAAGGGGAAAAACTGTTTCCAGGTCGTAAGACAACAAAACTCTGGTGCCCAAAAACAGGTGATGCCCTCAGAATTTTATCTGACTCAAGCTTTGGCACACCATCACACATCATCATACACACAGGCACCAATGACCTGAGAAATGAACAGGAGAGAGTTGGGCATCTGGGCCCATATTCATGAAAAATCTTATCGCAAAGAGTTGCTCCTAGTCACAAAATTCTAAGAAAATTCTTAGAAATGTGGGCGTTTCCCCTTAGAATTACAGAAAAGATCCTAGTAAAGAAGAAAGTAATTCATAAAGCATCTTAACCCTTAAAAGAGCTCTTAACGTCCAAAATTTTAGGAGTAGCGAGGAGGACTTTTAAGAGACTTAAGAGTTTCTTTAGCAGCAGAGAAAATGGACGAAACACGAAAAGTGAGAAGAAATGTGTTGCAATGCATGACAATTTCCATATTACTTTTAAGCAGTGGTGGACGAAGTACAGAACTTCCTTACTTGAGTGAAAGTACAGATACTACTGGTCAAATATTACTCCACTACAAGTAAAAGTTGTAAAGACAGATTCTTACTTGAGTAAAAGTACAGAAGTACGTGCTTTTAAAAGTACTCAAGTATTAAAAGTAAATTTCCTTTATGTCAGTTGTGCATTGTTTTATTGTCGTATACCTTATGCCTCTGAAGCAACCTACTGAATACACCGAGTAGTTCACAGTATCAGTTGTATTAAAGGAGTAGTTCACTTCAACATTTGCCCCCATTGACTTTCCATAGTCATTTTTATTTCTACTATGGAAAGTCAATGGGGGCAAATTTTGCAGTGAGCAACTCCTTTAAGAGCTTTATATGTTTAGCACACATACATTATGTTTAGTTTAGATGTAATCCTGTATGATCATTTAGCCTAATTATCCTCATTAGCCCCCTAGGCCTATATGTATTTATGAGCAGTGTTCTTTTATTTTGTATATTCCCTTTACCAGTTTTAGCAGCAATTTACCAGTAAGTAGTAAGGTTCTTGTAAATAGTAAAGTGTAGAAGCCATGTGTTTGTTGGAGTATAACCATGTAGTGTATATATAATCTACGAAAGTTATTATAATTAAAATTATAATGGTATGGTTCCTATATATAGAAAATGGTAAATTTGTGGATACTGTGGTTTTACTGCAAATACCATCCGCGCTGAAAAAAACAATGATTTTTTAATTAGAATGAGATTTTTAAATTATTTCCTCTTTGTAGTGTGTTTTGGGTTTTATTCCAATAGGATTTACCATCCCATCAATAGAATCCATCACATACAAGTAGACAACAAGTATCCATATTACAATCCCATTATAACCATTAAATCACTTACATTTATGTTGTATTTTGCGCAGGGTTCTATTGTTTTTATTTCAACAGGAATACTTCAACTATAGTTACTTCAGTAAAAACATCATTCATTTTCCAAATCGCTTTAAATGATACGCGCAGATCAGAAGTTAACACGCACGCGTAGCTCAAGGTGTATGTGATGCTTATTTACGTTTAGCCTGTTATGCCGATCATTTTCATGACAATGTTTCTATGATCTTTGACTGATCGTAACCCACAGAGTGATTACACCACACTTTAACATGTGCCCTTTTCGTCTTTTGTTGTTCTATTTGTCTTTTTAGAGAGCTATCAACGGTGTAGCAGCGCTACGTTTACATTAGTTTAGGGGGAAGATCCCAGATTGCCAGATTTGCGTAATTTTTTTGCTAAATGGCCATTCAAAGCTTGCCGGAAAACCGCGATCTTAGAAAAACTGAAATACTTGGCAACATTAAAAGGTCCTGGAAGATCGCAAGCAAGATAAATGACGCACACCGGAAAATCCGCTGCATAGAAACCATTTTCTACTTTGGACCTTTTTATAAATGTAGTGGAGTAAAAAGTATGATATTTGTCTTTCAAATGTAGTGAAGTTAAAGTACAAGTACTCAGAAAAAATAATACTCAAGTAAAGTACAGATACTCAAAAAGTGTACTTAAGTACAGTACTCAGGCAAATTTACTTCGTTACTGTCCACCACTGCTTTTAAGGTTTATCAGATTGTGTGTGTGTGTGTGTTCAACTTTTGATTATCTTGGTTTTGGTTTTCTTCTATAGCTGCTTTGATGCAATGCAAATTGTAAAAGCGCTATAAAATAAAATTACATTGAATTTAATGACAGTGAGTTAATAAGACACAACACATTAGATGTTTGTGACCGATCCTATTAGAGACACGGTAACATCTCCAAAACAGCGCAGAAATGCCATAGCGCCAGAAATAGAAGAAATCACTACATTAACATATTTAGCAACTGGAGAAATGCAGCTATGCAGCAGAAATGATTTGGTTCTCTCACAATCTTCTATAGTGATCACACAAACAATTACAGCACTTACAGAGACTTATTGTGTCACTGTTCATTTTCTATCAAATACGTTGACATTAACAGCATGGTAAATAAAAAAATAAAGAATATATGTGACCCTGGATCACAAAACCAGTCTTAAGTAGCACGGGAACATTTTTAGTAAAAGACAAAACAACATTGTGTGGGTCAAAATTAACAAATTTTCTTTTATGCCAAAAATCATTAGGATATTAAGTAAAGATCATGTTCCATGAAGATATTTTGTAAATTTCCTACCTTAAATATATAAAACTTTATTTTTGTGAGTGGATGGTCTGCCACAGTGCCCCTGATTAACAACTTCAAAGGCAATTTTCTCAATATTTAGATTTTTTTGCACTCCAGATTCCAGAGTTTTAAACGGTTGTATCTCAGCCAGATATTGTCCTAATCTAACAACTCATATATCTATAGAAAGTGTATTTATTCAGCTCTCAGATTATGTAAAAATCTCAATTTCGAAAAATTGACCCATAAGACTGGTTTTGTTGTCCAGGGTCACATATGTGTGTGTGTGTCTGTGTGTGTGCGTGAGTATGGTAACACAGAAAAAAATGACGTGCAATTTCAAACTAATGACCCTATACTTAAAAGCGCTCTTCTTCCTTCTTGGCCAACCAACCAATCACAGTCTTCAAAAGACATAGCAACGGGGTCAGCCCCGCCTCCTCACTAAGATAAAAGTTTTTGTCTTTTCCTTGCTTAGAGTTGCTCTCAGATTGATCCTGAATCACTTTTAAGATAAGACTCCTACGTAGAAGTTTTTAAGCTAAATTAAGAGCTTTCTTAGAGGATTCTTAGAAGCTTTAAGAATACGGGCCCTGATCTGCAGAGTAGCAGAGAAAGCTACAGAGATCTACCCTAACACAAAGATCATCATATCCACTCTCCTGCTCCGCAGAGACTTTCACCCAGACACCATCCAGAGAGTCAACTCTGACATCTCCAAAGGATGTGCTCGTCTACCTAATGTGCACCTGGCTCATCACCTCACTATCACAGTAAGAGACCTGTATGACCACGTACACATAAGGAGGGACAAAGTTAATGTGTTTGCAAAAACACAGTTGAAAAACACAGTTGAACATCACCACAGACCTCTGCCTACATCTTCACACCTGCAGAAACCAGACCACCACCCAAGATCCTCGCCACCACAAAGACATCCCTCCAGGCAGAGGAACAATACCAGAAAGAAACCACAGCCTCCAGCAACTAACCCATCACATCCATTTTCAGCTGAAAACACACCAAACTCAGCACCACCTGCACACTCCAGGAGCTACGCACAGGCTGTCAAAGGACAGACAAAGACCCCGGAGATGAGTGAGATCAGACAGCTGCTGAACTACATCAGTGCACAGCTGACTTCATGACAGTCTACATATCATACAAACTCCAGATTAACAATGTAAAAAAAAAAAAACACGACATCTTTTAAACATTCCAAATGTATATTAGAAAAGGATTACCTCTTATTTTTTGAAAACAAGAACTCTACTCCTTGAACTCTTAGAATGTCTCTTTCAATATCAATGTGGAATATCCAAGGCTTGAACTCTACAGCATTCGGGTTAAAGAGCTCAAACACAGAATTCCAGAAGAGCATTAAGGATATGGACATTATAATTCTACAGGAGACATGGAGCAGGGCAACAGTAAACTTGACCTGCATTAATAATACATTCTCTCATATGCACAGAAATAATCATGACCGTATTGTGAATAAGAATGGGAAAGATCTCCTGCAGCTCTGTCGAAATCTGGGTCTGTACATTGTCAACGGTAGGTTACGTGGACATACTTTAGGGAGATTCACTTTTTGCTCACCTCTTGGGAACAGTACAGTTGATTATATGATAACAGACATAGATCCTTCATCTCTCAGATCATTCACTGTTAGAGAACTAACCCCTCTATCTGATCACAGTCAAATTACTCTACATCTCAAAAGACAGAAAATAACATTAACACAAAGCCAAGTGAGCTGTACAATATCAGAAAACCATACAGATGGACTGAAAACAGCGCAGAAGAATATCAGAAAGCACTTAGCAGTCAAAAAATACAAACGCTGTTAGATAACTTTCTAAATAACACCTACGCTCACAATAAAGGCGGCGTCAATCTTGCCGTAAAATATATACATTTCATATTTGAAAATCAGCAAAACAATCTAAATGAAAAACAAAAACAGGAAAAAATCAGATATCCAAAAACGACAAAAACTGGTTCGATCATGACTGTCAAACCATTCGCAAAAAACTGAGAATACTGTCAAACCAGAAACGCAGAGATCCAAATAATGCAGAGATTCGACTTCTTTACTGTGAAACATTAAAACAATACAAACAATAATTGAGAAGTCAGTCAATACAAATCAATTCTTGGATAATTGGAACAATCTCTGGATGTGGTCTCTATATTTTTTTGCGGCGGAGGTCCGGACAATGCTTTTCAGTAACAACTGAAATGAATTTATCATGAGAAGTACTTACAAAGTTACTAACAAATAGCCTGTCCATGCCATTCACACTACTTATTCTAAATAATCTTTCTGATTAAAACATGATTCATCATGAAATGCTCTTAACATGCTGATTTTTAATCCTTTTAATATCATTAATGCTAAATGTAGATACAAGACGTTATGGTTTATAATCAGTAAACTGACTGACAGCTAAAAACATTTTTGTTTACTTGCGTTACAGTAAAAGTGTCCATTTATTTACCTGCTCTTGATGTCTGCAGGTCTTTATATGCGACGCGTCTTTGGCGGGAGAAGCAGTGCTCACGGAGCGGAAAGGGTTCAAATGAAGCGCGTTTGGCACTAAATAAAGATATATCGGCAAAATAATCAACATAACTTTCCCTGAGTGCGCGTGATGTGTGCAGCTCAGTTATGTAGATGTGCTGCTCAATTTAGACTTCAGAAATATTCTAATGTTTTTAATGGTTTATTATGTCTCGCGGTTTGGATGGAACGAAGGATAAGCTGGGTGAAAACCTGTCATCCGGTGGTAACTGGACTGTTGCTTGTCAGGGGCAGGGCATGCGTCTTTTCTGTACTTAGACTCGGTGCAGGAGAGCGAATGTTGCCATTTTCACCACCCTGGGAGCGTTTAAAAATGCCAATATTTTTATCTAAATTTCAGGTGGTTGACGCGACATATTTTCCCACACGCGCTCTCTGTCCGCTGGTGGGAGTGTGCTTACCTGTAGATGTGCACGTGTCTCTGTGTGCAAGAGCATGGGGGCAGAACTCGTTACGGAGAGCAGAGGGGAACTGTAAAGGCGCGACCATGTGGAAACAGAAATTTACATTTAGTCATTTAGCAGATGCTTTTATCCAAAGCGACTTACAAAGAGTTTAGGGAGAAATAAACGATATGTCATACAGGAGGCGATAGGTGCCAATACAAAGTTACTGGTTTCAACAAAAGCTAGACCACTACCTGTTGAGAGAAAGAGAGTTAGTGTTTTTTTTTTTCATTTGTCTGTCAAGTATTCACAGAAGAGATGGGTTTTAAGTAGTTTTTTGAATGTTGTGAGAGATGTGGTTGACCGGACCGAGTTAGGAAGAATGTTCCACCAGGAAGGAGTTGTGAATGAGAATCAGCGGGAAAGCGATTTACTGCCTTTATGGGAAGGCAATACAAGACACCGATGGTTTGCTGAACGCAGGGATCTTGATGGGGTGTAGGAGGGTGTGAAGGTATGCCGGTGCAGATCCAGTGATAGTCCTGTAGGCAAGCATTAATTCAATTCAATTTTATTTATATAGCGCTTTTCACAATGTGCATTGTTCCAAAGCAGCTTTACAGGAGCAAATAAGAAAAACACAGAAAGGTAAAACACAGCACAGTGCATGGTGTTTATAGACCAAGCAAGATCATTATAATAAATAATATCTAATAAATAAATAAATAAATAAATAAATAAATGCAGTCTCCCGGTGAGCAAGCCAACACTGCACTGCTCTGCTGTGGCGAGGAACCCAAACTCCAATGCTGAATAATGGAGAAAAAAAAACCTCGGGAGAAACCAGGCTCAGCCGGGAGGGCCAGATCTCCTCTGACGTGTCATAGCTGCAATCAGTGACCCCGACCAAAGCCACCGAGCAACGTCCACGAAGAACAGGGAGAGCCCACGAGCCGCGACCCAGGAAGCCCCACCCGCCGAAACCGTGCAGGTCCAACCCGGTCCCATTCCGCGATCAACAACAGACAACAGAGGAACAACCAGGGAAAAGTAGTAATGGCATAATTAACTTTATTCCTCTGTTGTCCGACATCGACCACAAAACAAGACCAACCAGACCAGACCCACACAGTCCCAACAAATGAAACGCCCCGAACCACAACCAACAAGCCCCCCCCACTCCCTACAACACCCACCCAGCTACCTCCAATCAAAGTCACTGAGTGCAGCCATAACTTCAAACTGCTGTCGTGTGATGTAAGTTTAGCATTAAATACCAAGTATTGTAAATTTAGCATTTATGTGACAGGTAGTCCGTCTTTGCTCTCGGTTGGGGATGGAATTGTCTGAGCTGGGCCGGCCAGATGGTCGCCTTTTTCTTGGGTGGTGATGGAATTGCCTTGGATGGAGCTGGATGGTCAGTCAGTCCGCAGGCTCTCGCAGGAGGATGGCACGGGATTTTCCGATGTAGCTGGCGTAATCTCTAGTTGTGGATGGGCATATGACGTTCATCTGGGCCTGGCGGAATCTCTCCCTACCTCGGGATGGGCATCCCGAGGCGAGGGCAGAAACAGAAAGAGAATAATTAGCGTAGCTGCTGTTCATTAGCTATGTATTAGTGAATGCTTGGCTGAAAAGATGTGTCTTTAATCTAGATTTAAATTGGGAGAGTGTGTCTGACCCTCGAATAGTATCGGGGAGGCTATTCCAGAGTTTAGGTGCTACGTATGAGAAAGCTCTACCCCCTTTGGTGGATTTAGTTATTCTAGGTGTTATCAAAAGTCTGGAGTTTTGAGATCTTAGAGAGCGTGATGGGTTGTAGTGTGGTAGAAGCTCTGTTATGTAGGTAGGGGCTAAACCGTTTAAGGCTTTATAAGTAATTAAAAGAACTTTAAAGTCAATACGATACTTAATGGGTAACCAGTGAAGGGTTGATAACATTGGGGTTATGTGATCGTATTTTCTGGACCTGGTTAGAACTCTGGCAGCTGCATTCTGAACTAACTGTAGTTTGTTTATTGATGCTGCAGGACAACCACTAAGCAGTGCATTACAGTAGTCAAGTCTTGAGGTCACAAATGCATGAATAAGCTTCTCTGCGTCAGCCACACATAAAATATTTCGCAATTTGGCAACATTTCTAAGGTGGAAGAAGGCTGTTTTTGTGACATTTGAGATGTGATTTTTAAATGACAGGTTGCTGTCTAATATAACGCCAAGGTCTTTAACTGTATTTGTTGGAGTAACAGTGCAGCCTTCAATTTGCAGGTCATAATCCGAAATATTCTGCTCACGTGTCTTTGGTCCGATAAGTAATATTTCTGTTTTATTAGAATTTAAAAGAAGGAAATTACAAGTCATCCAATGCTTTATATCGTCGATGCACTCTGCCAATTTGGATAGTTGGAAGGAATCATCTGGTCTTGATGAGATATATAGCTGAGTATCATCTGCATAACAGTGGAAGCTAATTCCATGTTTTCTAATAATGTTTCCAAGGGGCAGCATGTATATGGAGAATAGCAAGGGTCCTAAAACCGATCCCTGAGGTAATCCATAATTTACTTGCGTTAGATTTGATGATTCCCCATTTAAATGGACAAATTGATGTCTGTCTGATAAGTAAGATCTGAACCATTGTAGTGCCTGTCCCTGAATACCGGTATAATTGTGTAAGCGATCTAGAAGTATTTTATGGTCTACAGTATCGAACGCAGCACTAAGGTCGAGCAGGACTAGGAGTGAGATGTTACCTTTATCTGATGCTATAAGCAGGTCGTTTGTAATTTTAACGAGCGCAGTTTCAGTACTATGATGCGGTCTAAAGCCTGACTGGAATTTTTCGTGTATGTCATTATTTTGTAAGAAAGAGCACAACTGAGTGGACACTACTTTTTCTAGTATTTTAGACAGGTAAGGGAGATTTGAAATCGGTCTATAGTTTCCTAGTTCATTGGGGTCTAAGTTTGGTTTCTTGATAAGAGGCTTAATGACGGCCAGTTTAAAGGCTCCTGGGACATGGCCTAGATTAATTGACGAGTTGATAATGTTATAAATGGGCTCAATTGCAACGGGTAATAACTCTTTTAATAATTTAGTTGGTATGGGGTCTAATAAGCAAGTTGTAGGTTTAGATGTTGCAATAAGTTTAATTAAATCTTCCTGTTTTATAGGTGAAAAACACTGTAGCCTTTCTTTTGGGGCGATGGTTGGTACTAATTTATAGGACAGACTTGGAGGTTGAGTTTTTACTATTTTGTCTCGTATGTTTTCGATTTTCTCTGTAAAAAAATTCATGAAATCATTGCTACCAAGGTGCGGCGGAATACCCAGGTCAGGTGAAGTCTGTTTATTTGTTAGTTTAGCAACTGTACTAAATAAAAACCTTGGATTGTTTTTGTTAGTTTCTATGAGGTTACGGAGGTGCTCAGCCTTTGCTGCTTTTAGTGCCTTTTTATAACAGTTTGCACTCTCTTTCCACGCAATTTTAAAGACCTCTAATTGGGTTTGTTTCCATTTGCGCTCCAGTTTACGTGTTTCTCTTTTAAGGGCGCGAGTGGTGCTATTGTACCATGGTGCTGCGTTTTTCTCATTAATCTTTTTTGACTTCATAGGTGCGACAGCTTCTAATGTATTAGAGAAAATAGTGCCCAATTTGCTGGTCATGTCATCGAGCGATTCTATATTTATTGGTATGGTTATTAAAGGAGTCAGATCTGGCAAGCTCTTTGCGAAACTATCTTTAGTAGTTGAGGTAATTGTTCTACCCTGTCGATAACGAGTTAAACGGCTGATTTCTGCAGTGCGCAGTGTACATGTTATAAGATAGTGATCAGTGACATCGTCGCTTTGAGGTATAATATCTATATTGGTTAGATCGGCTCCGTGAGATATAATCAAGTCTAGTGTATGATTAAATCGATGAGTGGGTCCATTGATGTGTTGTGTTACTCCAAAAGAGTGTAATAGCTCTGTAAACGCCACTGCTAATGCATCGTTAGCACTATCTACGTGGATATTAAAGTCTCCGACAATTAGTACTTTATCAACGTTAACCAATAGGTCCGATAGGAAGTCCGCAAACTCTTTCAGAAAATCAGTGTAGGGACCAGGGGGTCTATACACTGTAGCCAACGTACAAGAAAGCAATGTTTTTTTACTGTCAATTGGAACAATTATGTTCAACGCAAGCACTTCAAATGATTTAAATTTATGCTCCGTTCTCTGAGTTACAGTAAGAAAGTCTCTAAAGATTGTTGCGACACCGCCACCTCGACCAACCGGACGTGGCTCATGCATATAACAGTAGCTTGGTGGTGTACACTCATTTAGACCGTAATAATCATTTGGTTTAAGCCAGGTTTCGGTAAGGCAAAGTATATCAAAACTGTTGTCTGTGATCATTTCATTTACAATAACTGCTTTTGAATTTAGTGATCTAATATTAAGTAGGCCGAACTTTATGAGTTTGTTTTGGTCGTTTATTACATTGTCCTCAGGTTTAATCACGATTAGATTTTTTCTCTGAGATTTGGCTATTTTGTTATTTTGTAGTATTATTCGGGGGACAGACACAGTCTCTATGCATTTGGAAGCAGTAACATTTCTAACAGATGAGTGGGAGGAACACAGACTATGGTTGAAGTTTTGACTTACCGCTGGGAGACGTAGTCAAGCGGTGCGTAGTGTCTTTGAGATGTTGTCAGACAGAAGAACTGCTCCGATGCTGCTGGGGTGCAGGCCGTCAGGGCGGAAGAGCCTAGGTTGCATTAGTGACTTGAATCTGATACGGGCTTCAACCGGTAGCCAGTGGAGAGAGATGAAAAGGGGTGTCACATGAGCCCTTTTGGGCTGTTGGAAGACGAGGCGTCCTGCTGCGTTCTGAACCAGCTGGAGTGGTTTGATAGCGTTTGCAGGAAGACCAGCGAGGAGAGCATTGCAGTAGTCCAACCTTGAGATTACCAGGGCCTGGACAAGGAGTTGTGCTGCATGCTCAGTGAGATAGGGTCTAACCTTTCTAATGTTGAATAAGGCATATCGGCATGACCGCGTTGTCTTTGCAATGTGATCATTGAAGGACAGCTGTTCATCAAATATGACTCCGAGGTTCCTGGCTGTTTTGGAAGGAGTGATTGTGGTATTGCCAAGTTGGATGGTGAGATCGTGTTGCGCCGTGGGGTGTGCCGGAAACACGAGTAGTTCTGTCTTGGCAGGGTTCAGCTGGAGGTGATGCTCTTTCATCCAAGCTGAGATGTCTTCTAGGCAGGCTGAAATGCGAGCTGCTGCAGTGGTATCATCTGGGTGAAACGAGATGTAGATCTGGGTGTCGTCAGCATAACAGTGATACGAGAAGCCATGTGCCCGTATGATGGGTCCCAATGATGTCGTGTAGATGGAAAAAAGCAGCGGTCCGAGCACCGATCCCTGAGGGACCCCAGTGATCATGTGGTGAGCAGTGGACAGTGAGCCCATCCATGACATGAAGGATCTACCGGAGAGGTAGGATTTAAACCAGCGGAGAGGAGAACCTGAGATTCCTAGAGATGACAGGGTTGCTAGATGTATCTGGTGATTGACAGTGTCGAACGCTGCAGATAGGTCTAGCATAATCAGGACCGAGGATTTAGATTCCGCCTTGGCTAGCCGCAGTGCTTCTGTGACCGATAGCAGTGCAGTCTCAGTGGAGTGGTTTGTTTTGAAGCCAGACTGCTTGTCATCCAGTAGTTTGTTCTGGGATAGGTAGGAAGACACCTGGTTGAAAGCTGCCCTTTCAAGTGTTTTTGCAATAAATGGGAGGAGAGAGATAGGTCTGTAGCTGTTGGTGGGCCTGTTTGAATGTGGATGGAAAAGTGCCGGTGAGCAGGGAGGTGTTGATGATGTGTGTGAGTGCAGGTGTGAGTGTGCTGGATATGGCCTGAAGGGGATTGGGTCAAGGGGACAGGTGGTGGGGTGGCTGGAGAGAAGTCTGGTGACCTCAGTGTCAGTCAGTGGGGTGAAAGAGGAGAGTTCAATGTTTGAAGTGAGGGTAGTGTGTACCGAGGTCTGAGGTGCTGAGAATTGTTTGCTGATGGATGATGTTTTTTCAGTGAAAAATACAGCGAAGTCCTCCGCAGTCAAAGATGATGTGGGCGGGGGAGGAGGGGGGCAAGGAAGAGAGTTAAATGTCTTGAAAAGCTGCCGAGTGTTAGGTGCATTGCTCACCTTGGTGGTATAGAAAGAGGTTTTAGCTGTGGTAACACTATCAGAGAAAGAGGAGAGTAGTGACTGGTAGTCCCTTAGATCAGCAGGATCCTTGGTCTTGAGCCATTTCCTTTCAGCAGCCCTGAGTGTACTCCGTTGTTCACGGAGAATGTCAGACAGCCAGGGGCAGGAGGGGGCGCGAGCTGGTCTGGAGGACAGAGGACAAATGTTATCTAGACAGGATGTAAGTGTTGAGCATAAGGTGTCGGTGGCAATGTCAGCATCTAGAGATGCAAAGTTGGAGGATGTCACTTTAGCAGAGAGGATGCTAGGGGAGAGAGAGCGAAGAAATGACATGCCTATGCCGCCATGTAAATAAGATTAATAACATAATGCTATTTAGCTTGTTTAATACGAGAACAAGACATGTTATATAGGAAAGGTAACCTTAAATGACTTCTCTTGTGATCTGGCGCTATATAAAATATAAAATTAACTTGACCTTCAAGAGGGGCAGGAGGTGCGGTTGGAGGGGCGGGGCGCCCCCCTAAAGCAATGGTAGGGGAAACACTGCAGTATGGCAGACTATCTGTACACAGTGACAGATCAAAAACTAAGAGCCACGTTGAAAAGATACAGACTCAGTGGACACAAACTCACTACAGAGACGGGCAGACACAGACAAACATGGCTGCCACAGGACCAGAGACTGTGTCCACACTGTGATCTCAACAAAATTGAGACAGAACTCCACTTCCTAACAGAATGCACAACATACACGGATATACAGACAGTGTTCTATGGAAAAATCAAGTCCATACACCAGATGTTTGAAAGTCTGTCAAACGATGAGAAACTGCCTCTGTGTCTGTTTGGAGACCACAAGGACTGCTGTGTGTTAGCTGCACAATATGTGTCTGCGTGTCACAACACAAGAGAAAACAATCAATCTGCCCTGACCTGATGTTTCCAATATATGTTCATAACATTATATTATTATATCCCTTTATTCTGCTACTTAAATGTATATTTTGATTTTGTAAATCTTGTCTGAACTATACTCTTATTTCTGTTTTTATATATTTACATATATTCTCAACTCAACTTTATTTATAAAGCGCTTTTACAATTTTCATTGTTACAAAGCAGCTGTACATGAGACATATTGACTATAAGCAAAATAATTAAAGTTGTACCTGCAAAAACAAGAAAAGGTTGAAAACACAGAAGACAGACATACCCACATACAAAACACTCCACACACACAATATGCACACGTACTAACACACATAGACATAGAGACACACACACACACACGGATGCGCACGCACACACACAAAACACACACACACACACGCACACGTACGTACACAGACAAGTACGCACACACACACACGCTCAGTGAGAGCACACATTTAGGATAAAGGAGAGAGAAGCACAGGTCAAATATAACAGACTATAAATTCCTATATGCAATATTAATTAAGTAAAACTTTAAAATTCTAAAGCAGCCCCCCCGGTCAGGCAGATAGTGCAAAAACAGTATGCAAACGGTGGCGAGGAACCCAAAACTCTAATCGAGAAAAAAAACCTCAGGAGAACCCAGGCCCAACCAGGGGATTCCAGTTCCCCTCTGGCAAAAGCTGCTGCCTCTGCACAAGCTCCAGAGAACTTGCACAACAAGGCTAAATAAAATAAATAAACTTAATAATAAAATAAATTATAGTTTAAGATTATCATTAATAATCTAATAGCATTTGAAGTTTTGTGGTGAAGACATGTCAAGAGACCGCGTCCTTCTTTATCCAGCTCTATCATCTCAGCTCTTGTCAGGTCCCCACTTCCCATTCTCCGCTCTACCATCAGGTCAGGCCATGAACTGCATCCTGCTCGCTGTGGTAACCTTGGAACAATGAGACAAGACTGGCTGAGAGTAGAGTACTGTTCTGTACTCTTTGATGCAACAAGTACATCAGTTGTGTTTTTGGTTCCGGTTGATCTAACTAATGCAGCCTAAACCCTCTGAAGATTTATATTATGGAAGAGTAGTGTATGCAAGATTAAAAAGATGCGTCTTTAGTCTAGATTTAAACTGACAGAGTGTGTCTGCCTCCCGGACAGTGCAGGGAAGACTATTCCAAAGTTTAGGCGCTAGATAGGAAAAGGATCTACCACCTGCACTTGATTTTGAAATTCTAGGTATTACCAACTGACAGGACGCCTGAGAGCGTAATGCACGTGAAGGACTGTAATACAAAAGGAGTTCATTCAAGTACTGAGGAGCTAAACCATGTAAGGCTTTATAGGTAATAAGCAAGATTTTAAAGTTAACGCGATGCTTTATAGGTAACCAGTGCAAGGTTGACAGAACCGGGCTAATATGTTCATACTTTTTTGTACGTGTAAGAACTCGAGCTGCCGCGTTTTGGACCAATTGGAGTTTTTGTAATAAGCCTGCAGGGCAACCACCTAACAGTGCATTACAGTAATCTAGTCTTGATGTCATGAATGCATGAATTAACTTCTCTGCATCTGAGATTGACAGCATATGACGTAGTTTAGATATATTCTTAAAATGGAAAAACGCAATTTTACAGGTGTTGGCGACGTGGCTCTCAAATGACAGATTACTATCGAATAGAACGCCAAGATTCTTTGCTGACGACGAGGGTTTTATGGAACATCCGTCAATAGTTAAACAGTATTCTTGGTTGTTACTTATAGCAGTTTTCGGTCCAATAAGTAACACTTCCGTTTTGTCCGAGTTCAGTAATAAAAAGTTGTTACTCATCCAGTTTTTTATATCGACTATGCATTCCATTATTCGATGGAACTGCTGTGTTTCATGAGGCTTCGAGGAAATATAAAGTTGAGTATCATCAGCATAACAGTGAAAGCTAACTCCGTGTCGCTTTATTATATCTCCTAGAGGTAGCATGTATAATGCGAAGAGCAGAGGCCCTAAGACTGAGCCCTGTGGTACACCGTACTGGACTTGCGATTTGCGTGACACCTCATTGTTTATTGCTACAAATTGAAAACGGTCGGATAAATAAGATTTAAACCATTTCAAAGCTATTCCCTTAATGCCGACATAATTTTCGAGTCTATGTAGGAGTGTGCTGTGGTCAATGGTATCGAATGCAGCACTAAGGTCTAGCAGCACCAATAACGAGATACAACCTCGGTCAGACGCCAATAGCAGATCATTTGTAACTCTGATCAAAGCAGTCTCTGTACTGTGACATGCTCTAAATCCAGACTGGAATTCTTCATTGATGTCATTCCTTTGGAGGAAGGAGCATAATTGAGTTGAAACTACTTTTTCCAGAACTTTAGATATGAAAGGTAGATTCGATATAGGCCTGTAGTTCCTTAGTTCTCTAGGGTCGAGTTGGGGTTTTTTGACAAGGGGCCTTATAACAGCCACCTTATATGCTTTAGGCACATGTCCTAATGTCAGAGATGAGTTAATAATACCAAGAAGAGGATCTATAATTTCTGGGAGCATCTCTTTCAGTAGATTTGTAGGTATAGGGTCTAGTATGCATGTTGTTGATTTAGATGATCTAATAATTTTAGACAGCTCATCTTGATCTACGGTATAAAATAATTGCATTTTCTCCTTAAGGGCGCTGTAGTTAGTTTGTTCAGCGGGTTTCACTTCTGATTGCATTGTTATAATTTTTTCTCTAATATCTTGGATTTTATATGTGAAGTAGTTCATAAATTCATCACTGCTATGCTGATATACAGGATCAGAAGTCACTGACGATTTATTTTTTGTTAATTTAGCCACCGTGTTAAATAAAAACCTAGGGTTGTGCTGGTTTTCTTCTATTAGTGATGAAAAGTAGGCGGATCTAGAAGTTATTAGGGCTTTCCTGTATTTTCGAATACTATCCTTCCATGCTGTACGAAATACCTCTAATTTAGTTTTCTTAAAGTTGCGCTCCATTTTTCGGGCCGCTTTCTTTAGAGCCTGAGTGTGTTCATTATACCACGGTGTGGGGCTGCCATTTTTAATCTTCTTTAAACGTAGTGGAGCAACTTTGTCTAGCGTTACCGAGAAGGTGGAATTAAAATTTTCAGTGGTAATGTCAAGATCTTCAACGTTATTTCTCATGATTTGAGACAATTCGGGCAGATTATCGAGAAACGCATCTTTGGTAGTTGAAGTTATTGTTCTACCATATTTGTAACAATGAGTTTTATTTGCAGCCGTAGGCCAGTGAAGCAAACATAATACCAGATAATGATCCGAAATGTCTTCACTCTGCTGAAGGATTTTAACGTCGTCCACATTTATACCGTAAGACAGTATTAAATCTAAAGTATGATTACGAAGGTGAGTGGGTCCTGACACATGTTGACTAATGCCCATGGAGTTAAGAGTGTCTTTGAAAGCCATTCCTAAGGCATCTGTAACGTTATCTACGTGGATGTTAAAGTCACCAACGACAAGGAGTCTATCTGCGGCCAGTACTAGTTCTGATAAGAACCCACCAAATTCTTTAATAAAATCTGTGTGGTGCCCTGGAGGCCTATATACAATAGCTAGAATCAATTTAAAAAGAGTTTTATCTTTAGTATTAGGTGTTGAAACATGAAGAACCATGACTTCAAAAGAATTATATTTAGAGTTCGACTTCTGGGAAATGCTAAGAGAGTTATTGTAAAGTGCTGCGACACCTCCCCCTCTGCCTTTTAGACGAGGCTCGTGTTTATAATAATAATCTTGGGGGACAGATTCATTTAAAGCAATATAATCATCTGGTTTTAGCCATGTTTCTGTCAAACAGAGCATGTCTATTTTATGATCTGTTATCATATTGTTAACAAAAAGTGCTTTATTAGAGAGAGATCTAATATTTAGCAATCCGAGTCGTAGCAGTTGATTATCTGTATTTTGTTCATGTTTAGTTTGTTTAACGTTTATTAAATTACTTTCAAGAGGTTTACGCATTATTTTATGTTTGCTAATCCGGGGGACAGACACAGTCTCTATTTTGTGATGTTTGGGAGAACGGATTACTACATATATATTATATTATAAACCACTTTAAGTGCACTACATACATCACACTTTTTTATTTTATTACTATTATTATCTTTCTTTTCGTTTGTTTCCATACTGCACTATTTGTATGCAGCCCAGCTGCAAATACTTTGGCAATACGAATGTACACTTTGTCATGCCAATAAAGCACACCTAAATTGAAAAAATTGAAATTGAATCGCGGAACGAATCATTTGAGAGTCAGTCAAGAAGTAAAGTAAGAATAATTGCCTATTATTACGAAATAATAGTGTTTTTACACCTTCTATGTACATAAACTTTTTGTTGGACACTCCGTAAACCAAAGTAGGACCTTAAAAATGCCTAGTTGTAAAGTATTTATTCATGTATTTTTTCTTAAAATACCCTTAAATGACTGTAAAACTGTTATTTTAGTCTTATGAAAGTCTCTGTGAAATATTAACTGATTTCAAAGTTTGTAATAAAATATAACTATTGCGGTAATATTGGGTATTAGAGCCCTGGACGGGCCTCAGTCACAGTCAATCCATGAAATTTAAAACTGGGAACTCGCTCATTATTCCTGTAAAACAAATAGTTTTATGTTTTAACTGACTGCTTATGTGTAAAAGTTGTTTTCATGGACAGGTTTTTTCTTCTGGGCCCATTTAATTGTATTGGGATGTAATTCTACATAGACTATATTGAAAAAGTAGGGCTGTGCAATTATCATAATATTATACCACGGGGCTGTTGAATGCTTCAATCTGATTGGCTGACAAGCGTTCTATGGGTATGCATTAACTTTCGGTAAATGCACACCTATGAAGGTGTTCCAGGTCTGCTGACCGCATTACAGTTCCATATCACTTCGCCAAGTTTAGCCTACTGTCCACCAGTGAATACGTATCTAACAACAGACAAAGTGACAGGCAAATTCCATTGTCTGAGAAGAAATAACTATTAATATTTATGGACAGCATGAACATTTGAACAACAATGGCGAGAGCACTGTACAGGACTGTTCAGACGAAAAACTAAAGCATATATCAAAGGTAACGGCAAACTACATGACACAATCGGCGGGTTAAAGATAAAATATGAAGCACAAAAATAAACGGGACTTAAAACACACAGCAGGAAGCTTTCTATGCAACTGCGAGAACCGCAGCTGGCGCAGAAACCTCCGTGTCACTTTTTTCTCTTAATACTTTTCTTATACGACAGGGGTATTAAATACGACAACAAATCAAATATAGATACTTGTGTTTTCACTCTCAGTGAAGCAAACGCGTGTGCATGTGCACTGTCTGTCTTCCTCTCGCTCTCGGAAAACTACATACTGTATGCAGACTCAAGCAACGCCTTCAGATGAGATGCGTAAGAAATTTGTCCTACCAGCAAGTGCATTCCGGGACAAATACCATACAAATGTCTTGAGATAAAACATCATAACAACGTCTTGTGGTGTTGTGACCGTGGTATAAGCAGAATAATTGACTCCGGTCCGTTCAATTATCGAAAGTTAATGCACACCCGAGGTGTAACGGCCACTCCGCGAACCGCCTCGGGGTGTGCATTAACTTTCGATAATTGAACGGCCCGTCGTCAATTATTCCTTATTCAATATGATTTTTGGCATACTCAAGCAGCCCTAATGGAAAGTCTTGTTAAAAAAAGAATAGTAAGCATATATTTGCAACAATTTTTTTTCCAGTGTTGTGCAGTTTATAGAAAATGTGAGCTTTATAATGTATTGTTTTACAGTGGAGGTTTAGTGACTTAATTTTTTTCATGGTTCAGTGAGTAGTCACAGTTTAGTAAAGCATGTTGGCAACTTTTTTTTTAGCTGTTTCATACCAAATTGTGGAAATTGTAATAAAAAAAATACTCTAAAAGCCCTTTCCAACCAAAAATGATAACTATGAAAGTAAGTGTAACAGTATTGGTGTCCACACCTATGGGCCTTAGTAGAATGAGATGCGAGTTGGTTGCTTTACAGTAACTCTTTTGGTCCTAAAGCTTTAGTGTCGTGAGTTATGAATGATATGGTTCAAATATTTTACAGGACCTGTAAAACATGTACTTTGTAGTGGCAATAAAAAAGCTGCTATGAACCTAGTTATGTGAAAGCACTGTGTTATATCCCTGGACTGACTGAAAGGTGTGTGGAGGGTCTCTGAATCTGTAAATTGAAAATGTTTGCTCTTAACCAGGGGTTCTCAACAGGGGGGCATGACCCACAAGGGGCCCCATCTGATTTCCAAGGGGGCCTCAAGATGACTAATAATTTAAGATTGGTCAAAATGAGCATTGAAATACATTTTTAAAACAACCAAAACCAAGATATTTTTATATTGAATAAACACTTTCAATTAATATCAAGCTCTGAAATTTTATTGGGTAGAAATGTTGAGTTTATGTGAACAGGAGGGAGCCCTTTGAATATTGTTTTATACAGATGTTATAGATCTATAGATTAGTTAATAGGTTGTCTTGCATCAGTGTTGGATTACCATGCCCATAGTTGCATGTAATATTTTAACTAACAAATAAATGTAAATGTAAAAATCTGTTTCAGTTGTATTCTTTAAGACTATCTTCTAATACGGCCATTATTCTCTTGTATGAGTGTGCTTCAGTAAAGTATCAATATAGCCTACTTGCCCTAAATAAATGCTATATTCTCCAGTTGCATTCTATAGTTTGAAGCTATTTTCCTGGATTCACATATGGAAAGGAAAGTGCTTTGTCAGTTTTGGTGGCTTTGAAAGGGGGTACATGCTCTTCTTTTGGCTCTTTATGCTGACCTTTATATTATATTACGAGCCAAGCGTGAGGAGTCATGACACACCGGCTCATGAAATAATCATTTGTTGCTGACTCAGAACTTTGCTGCAGAGTCTTATGGGTTTTTTCGGAGTGTAAAAAGTGCTAGCCTAAGAGCAGATTCAACCTTATTTGATATTAACACTTCTGTCCTGAGGTGGCTCCTGGTTTAAAGGGTTTTTTTTGCATTCGAAAGGTGCTGTGGTTAAGACTAAGAGTTTAAAGCAGGGGTCGGCAACCTAAGGCACATGTGCCACTATTGGCACACTGAAGGGAAATCCACGGCACGCCAAGCACATGCTGTTAGATTTTACATTAATTCCAAATCTAATATTATTTGTTTAGTTTACAAAAATGTTTAAGTCCAGTTTGAGTTCCTGCTACAAATTACATATACATATAATCAAGTTTACATGTTAGTTGTCACGTCAGGCGTCAACGCTCATGCCGTTGGCGCTCAGCGAGGTGCTGAAGAAATGGTGCCGCACAATCTTTCAAAAAGGTCGGTCTGTAATGCACTCTTACTGTTTCAGGCAATGTTGTGTGCCATTTATCAAACTTTAAAACTAAACACGAGAAGATCACTGAGATAAGAGGCGCGATGCAGCACCACAACATTTGCCTGTAAAAGATGTTTCAAACACGTAGACCAAGAGCCAACTTGGCAAAGCATCTCACTGGTGTGGTGCCGAAAAATGACTTCTGCCAAAGTATGAATCCCTCCATTCCTCATCCCGACTCGTTTTAGAATTTAAAGAGCGACAGGTAGGGCCTATGTTCTTGATAATATTATTAGACTTCAAATATAATGTAAAGAGGGTCGTGCGGGACAGGATGTGCCGCGTTGCATTGTGTCTATGACAGCTGTATTACGACATCTTACATTCTGTATGTGCTAGCTCAAGTTCAATGTGTACTCCTGATGCTAGTGGGACCATTTTAACGCAGTCTATTTTTATGTTATTTTTATTAAACAATATGTGGTTGATCGTTATTTAATGAATAGGCTCTATCACGTTGGTTAATCCGTTATTATTGTTCTGTGTCTGCTGTTAATGTGGTAGAATTGAGTAGCTAATAAATAAGGCTTTCTGTATTAATGCGCTATTTTTTACGTTATTCCCGAACAGATATACAGTATATCTTGCAGTCTCTATGATGAAGTTTATGTACAATAAAGACAATTTTGACAAATAACATGTATTTACAGTTTGTATGTTGTGCTCTGTGGTGCGGCAGGTTTTGAGTCCAAAGTTGTAGCGGAGCGCCACCACCAGACGCCGCATGGCGCAGCTGGTGTGTATACAGTTACAAGGTTTTATTTCTTAACATTAGTTAACTACATTACTAGCATGACCAAAATACTTACACAACCTTTTTTATCTTAGTTAAAATAATACAACTTTTTATATATAACAATACACGAATTATCTTTGATTACCATTTCTTATATGAGTGATATAAATGTTAAACAATACATTACTTGTGACAAAGTGCCTTCAGCCCTTCTGTAAAGATGCTTTCTGGCCGTGTCATGAAAAGCCATACGTAACGAGGAGAGTTTAGAAAAGGAAAAATATCTTAAAGTGAATGAGTGAAGTGAATTTAATAGCAGTGATATCAGTGTGTGTGTTCTCTATTCACAGTGGATGGGTTAAATACAGAGGACATATTTGAAGTATGGGCTACCATACATTGAGAAAAACACCACTTTCATCTAAGGTGCCCTTGTCAGAGTGTAATGATATATTTAAGTGTGTAATGATAATTAACTACATGTACTATATGCAGTACGGTTGGGGTTAGGATTAGAGTGTGGTTTAGGGTTAGTTAAACATTATAATCAATACATGATACGTATAACAAAGGCACCTTAAAATAAAGTGTTACCTAAAAGAGTCTATTTTTGTGCAATGTCAATTTTATGTTACAGTGTATAATATTCTAATATGTCTAATAGGTCATAAAACAATAAAGAACAGTATGTGTGCTTTAAAAAAAAACGTTTGGGACAGCAAAATGTAGCATATGAAAGTGACATGCAGATGCAAAAATCATGAGCAAACCAAGTTTCTTGTGCTCTCTGTCCAGATGGTCATCATGGCTGGGACAGTGCTGCTGGCATACTACTTTGAATGCACAGACACGTTTGGGATCCACATTCAGGGTTTCTTCTGTCATGACGCTGACCTGATGAAGCCCTACCCTGGGGTAGAAGAGAGCAGCTTCATCCCACCTCTCATTCTCTACTGCATTGTGACGGCTGCACCCACAACTGTTGTAAGTAATATTGTTTCTACAAAAGACAATGTAAAGGAAAAATAAATGAGTGCCCAAAAACAAGCAGAATCGTTGCATAATGGTTAACAATTCTCTGGTTATTTCTAAGGAACCTTCAAGTGACATTAGGACTAACTTTGTGCTACAAAAATGTGAGCGCTTTGTGACTCATTTTGTAGATGCTAGATATGAACACCAGAGGGCACTGCAATATAACAGTTCCAGCTAATAATAATAATGTAACCACTTCAGAATGTTTTATCTAGTCTTTTAAGACTATATATAAAAATACTTGTAATTTATAATTGTGTTTTAGTTGTATTACTTTACCTCTGTAATCCCGTAAAGAGCAAGGGTAAATCACAAATGGGAAATAAAATTTAGTCTCTAGAGTGGAGTTTTATTGTGTGATGTCACTGGTGTCCTAGTAGTTTAATAGTCACAAGGACCATAAAACATCAACCACCAACGATAAATGAGAGTGAATATTTTCCATATCTTCTGAAGAAATAATAATAAAATGATATTTTAAATTCTACTGCCTTCTGTTCTTTTGAGTTTGTCAGATCTTATAGAGCTGACAGTTCTTTTGGATTAGATCATACAGTTATTGGGATCTACATAATGCTTTAATGTTGTTATTTTATCAAGCATTGTTGATTAAATAATTATTTTAATGATAATGTAATTATGATATAATGATTTAATATTAAAACCACTTTTATTTGTGGATACTATAATGCTCCATATGTGCAAAACATATCAAACTGAACTCAGACTGTTTTTTTTTACATTTAGCAGTTCAAAGTTATTTTTACATTGGACATTGCTGCACCAGTCTCTGTTGGAAGTCTAGGTAATCTTAAATTTTTTCGTCCCCATGGCATAAAATGTTCTTGCCAGCTATCTTACTGTCCTCTGCACAGCGGACAAATGAAGCTCATCCTTTGCATTGGGTAACTTCCGAATTGGTCAGTTGCTAAAATATCTGACTTCAAAGTGACCTGTGAAATGTCTCTCTGAGTTTTATATTTCAGGGAATAGTTCACCCAAAAGTGTAAATTGCAATTTTCTCACTTTCGTTCTATGACTTTATATTGTAGGGCTTTAGAAGACTTGAAGTATAGCACATACTTTTAAGCTATGTGCATGACTTATATTGTGAATCATTGTTCTTTTTGGACCTTGTCAGCATTTAGTCAACATCCACTTTAATTGTACATGGCAAATAGCTACCCGTCTTTCATATTTCATCTGTGAAAGTCTTACGAGTTTGGAATGACAACACGGTGAGTAAATGATGGGTGAGAATGTTTGAGTGAACTATTCTTTTAAATATATAATTTATTACTTTCATTCAGAGAAATACTTGTGCTTATTCAGATTTAACATATGATTAATGTACTGAGAGAAAATTATGCATCCAGAACAGGCAAATATATGGTTGAGAGAAAGATTGCATTTCAGAGTGCTAAATGTTAAATCCCTTGCTTAGAATGTTAATGATTGGATGCTTTACACCTATGGAGCGAAAATTGTGCCTAAACTTAACAAACAAATCCAGCATTTTGCAAACAAACGCAACCTTTTTTGCAAAAGAAACTAAACTCTGAAACAAACAGAAAGCGTTTTACAAATACATAATGCAATTCGAGAGAAAATGCAAAGGTGTAACATATAAATGTACTGTGTTTAAGTCTCACCTTTTTATGAGATTCTCTCAGCTTGATTTTCTCACAAATGCGACGTCCAGATTTTCTCACAAATGGCGTGCAGATTTTCTCACAAATGTCGACGTCCAGATTTTCTCACAAATGGACGTCAGATTTTCTCACAAATGTGATCGTCCAGATTTTCTCACAAATGTGACTGCAGATTTTCTCACAAATGTGATCGTCCAGATTTTCTCACAAATGTGATCGTCCAGATTTTCTCACAAATGTGATCGTGCAGTTTTCTCACAAATGTGACGTACAGATTTTCTAGTTATGCAACTTCTCCCAAAACAGCAGATAGTTCAATTGTTTGACTTAGATTTATATTATGTTTTTTTGTGCTGGTTTATTTTATTGCAAAAATTGCCCAAATAGCTTGAAATAGCCAAAAAAAATAGCAGCATTCATTTTAAACCTAAATAGGCTAATGGCAACCAAACAAAGCCGACGACTGACTGAAACAACTGCCACGAGATTTATTTGCTTTTCCATTTTTATAGCCTAGAAAGCTCTCTACTTTAATGCCATAGTGTTTAGACATAATGTTAAATACTTTTTATCTATGAGTTGTTATTATAAAAGTCAAACATATGTATCAGTGCAACTTTCATGCAGAAAAATCACTAAAAACCGAGTCGCATCTCAGAAAGAGCCAAAATACTATACTGAAATCTTACAAAAAATTGACATATAAAAATATAAATAAATATAAATCAGGCCCGGTTCCTGCCAGGTGCAGAAGTGTGGACTGCAGATATCCTGGGTGGGGATATACCCCAACCCACAGACAGTATAGCTGCAGACAAAATTAAGAGTCCATTTAAAAAGTATTTTCCTCTTTTTCTGATAAGAATGTGATTTGGTAAAATTATATTTTTGTTTATTTCGTGAACTTTTGACAACATTTCTCCCAAATTTCATATAATTTATTTTTATTTATTTGAGAAAATGGGTGAAACAGGTGAAAACAGAAAAGATGATCTGCATTTTTAAAACAGAAACACAAAAACAAGTTCATATTTAGTTTTAAGCAACACAAAACTAAGAAAACGTTAGAAAACGTAAAAAAATGTTTTATGAAATAACCCAGATTTTTTTAATAAAAAAATTTCACAGTTAGTTGTTAACCATAACTGCTGGAACGTAAAAGTGAGGTCATCCTTTCGTCTGATTGAATTTCTTTTGAGTTGTTGTTGGTTGAACATGTCAACAAACACTGCAGTGATATGTAACTGCAATACATGCAGGATTTAAATGCATTTATTTTTTATATAAATATAGAATAAACAGACGAACATTTTCATTGATGTGTTTTACACCTTAAATAAAGCGGTTAATGTAAACTGGACATAAATAGAAGCCTAAAAATAAAGTGGCTAAGAACATTCCCATTCACTGAACGATCACTGATTTCTGTTTAATTTTTTTAATGAATTGAATGAATTAATCTGATTACACATAGCACAATGAACTTTACATCGTGTCTGCTGTTTTTATGTGGTATCGTGAGCGCGCATCGCCTAAACTGAACTATTTTGCACATTGTTTCTGCTACCACCTGCAGGTGAATTGGGGTGTTTGAGATGGAGAGAACAGATTTATTTCTGAAGCGGGAGCTTCGGAAGATGGAGCTTTCAGCTCATTACTGAAAGTCAATAGGTTAAAATCTAGCTATCCAGCAAGCAATATATAGCTGTTGTTAACAGCACAAAATAAGACCGCAAAAACGAAGAAATGAATCTGATTTTACTGCACAATTAATTTGACATGCTTAATTTTACATATGTGCAGTGCTCTAAAATTCCTTTGCACAGTATTTTGCTTCCACCTTAGTTGTAGCATGCTTCTTGTTACAAACTAAAGCCAGAGCAGTGAAGTGAAGAGTGACGTTGCTTTCACCAATAGAAAATACAACAATTTTTGGTGTTATTTTTTGATTCTCATTGGGTGGGCAAGACAGATGTTTAGGGGGATTCAGCCCACCCCTGCCCATGCCTAGAGCAAGCCCTGATATAAACACAAAATTATGTCAAAATTCCCTTATAAGAAAGTATCCTTGAAAAAGTAGTTTGTTTTGTGAACTAACAGTTGGGAAACAAGAACGAGAAATGAGATGGGGTGGAAGGGGTGACAACATTGCAAATGCATCCAGTTTGTTGTATGTTATTTGTATATTAAAACCAATGCATAATTCATTATTTATAATTAAAACAGCAACTGATTATTATTAAAGTTTCAATAAATTTCATGAGACTAACTGAATAAAACTTGATGAATGAAATTAATTAGTTTCTGGCACTGCAAGGGTGGCACGCAAGGAAATGTTCATGCTTCTTCCTATAGAAACTAATTCCCAATAGCACCACCTGCTGTTGCACATGCATTTGTGAGAAAATCTGCACGATCACATTTGTGAGAAAATCTGGACGTCACATTTGTGAGAAAATCTAGACGATCACATTTGTGAGAAAATCTGGACGATCACATTTGTGAGAAAATCTGGACGATCACATTTGTGAGAAAATCTGGACGTCACATTTGTGAGAAAATCAAGCTGAGAGAATCTCATAAAAAAGTGAGACTTAAACACAGTTATATGTTACACCTTTGCATTTTCTCTCGAATTGCATTATGTATTTGTAAAACGCTTTCTGTTTGTTTCAGAGTTTAGTTTCTTTTTCAAAAAAGGTTGCGTTTGTTTGCAAAACGCTGGATTTGTTTGTTAAGTTTAGGCACAATTTTCGCTCCATATACACCAGGAAGACAAATTAAATATAGTTTTGTATTGGTCTATTAGTTTTGGAATTAATTATGAGCATGGGTGTGACCCGAACTCTGAAGGGAATTGTTCTTCTGTTTACTCATACTAAATCTTAAGCGTTTGATATGAAAATATCATTTGATTATGTGTTCAAAGCGTCAAATATAATATACATATAATTTATTTTTTTAAACTTAAGACACGTAGTTTCCCCCTTTCAAATTAATAAAACTTTCACAAAAATAGAATAACTCTAAAAACTGATCTTGAAACATAAAACATAAAAATATAAAAATTATACGCTATCTTTTTAAATATATGCAAGTGCCTGAGATTATTTAATATATATTTTTACTTTGTATTATATAATATTTTATTTATTATTATCTGTTTTATTTATTATGCATAATTAGAGGTTTACCCAATATCAAAGCCTGAAACAATATTTTTTGAAATCGTGTTTTGTATCATATTATTATAAACAGTTGTCAGTTTGGCATCATCAGTGTGGAATATATGAAACTCTATTACAGTGCAATGTATTACACTGATAGATATACATTTTTGAAAAATGTAAAAAATATATAAAGTCCTAGTTGAGCAGTTATATTCAAAATAACAATAAAAATATATATACATCTATAAGTTGATAAAACCACTAATGTGCAAGCCAAAGGCAACTGTGGCAAGAGATCAAATACACAAAACGGTATAGAAGAAACTGAAAAAAAATGTGAGAAATCAGGCTTCTCTGGCAAGTTGACTGTTTATTACAGTTATATAGTTATCAGAAGATCTATAACATTGATATGTTCAGTATTTAAAATAATTGATTCTGAGTATAAGGTCCAGCTTACATTGTCTGCTGTTGTGCTTGTAAATAGTGTGTTCTTGTTGGTGCCATACAGTTCTTTATACAATCAAGGTATAGTCAGTAATGCAGAGTTTTTTCTGCTGTTTCCAGCTGGTAGTTAAAAGCATTTCATCCTGTTTGAAGGTTTGTAAATTGGAGATGCAGGTTATATTCTAATCTGTTGTATTTAAAGATAATCACATCTGATTATCCACTCATCCAGTCCTAGATATTTGAATACAGTCTGCCTAAAATTAGTACTGTCTGGTCTTGAGGAAATGCAAAGCTATCACTGGCATAACAACAACAATGAATTTCATGTTTATTAATAATGTCTCCAAAAGGAAGCATGTACTGTACAAAGAAAAAGCAGAGGGCCTAAAACTGATCCCTGTGGTGCTTCATAGTTGATTGGTGATTTCAGTTTACATAAAGTGGTACAGTAACACCTAGATTAATAAAACGTAAACCAAAATAGTGTTAGATCACTAATACCAACATAGTTTGGGTATGTATGGGATTTTCAGCATTGTATAAAAATATACAATATGTCCCCAATTAGCGTCTCACCAGTAGACTTTGACAATTCCCACAATTAACTGTATCTATAGTTTATTTTGTAACATTGAATTACTCTAAGCTACTTGGTACTGTGTGCATTTCAGATGGGTCTGGAAGATTATTGGTAAACTATCCTTAGTGGTTGAGCAATTTTAGCAGATCAGTAATCTGGAGTAGACTGAGTGGCTGTCACGATCACGAGTTGGAGTACCCTTCAGATTCACAAGAGGGCACTCCATCCCACACATTTGCCACGCATTTTGGACTGCAATTCTCATGACTCATTAGCCAGTATTGCATTCACCTGTGTGTTGTATCTGCTGCACCTCTAACTATTTATACCCGGTCATTTCAGCCATTCTTTGCTGAGTATTGTGTGTAACTGTTATAGTGCTAACATAGCCGTTGTCTATGATTCCTGTCTTGTTTCCCCTGCCTGGTATTTCATGTATTGGACGGATTACCTGTGTTTGACCTTTGCCTGCCTTATGTTTGTGATTTTGGATGATCCCTAATAAACTGCTTCGTTTGGATCCGCACCCAAGTCTCCCTGTGTTGAAACGTGACAGTGGCACTACAGTAGCTAGACGTAACATACAATACAGGAGACAGGAAGGTGGTTTGAGATATCATCACTCAGAATTTCTTTCAGCTGTTAATCTATTTTTTGTTTTGTGTTCTCTTTGTAGATTTTTATTGGGGAGATCTCAATGTACGTCATGAAGTCCACTAGAGAAGCCCTCATTGCCCAGGAGAAAACCATTGTGACAGGGGAGTGTTGTTATCTGAACCCTCTCATTCGAAGAATCATTAGGTTTATTGGTGAGTTTACTGTTTAGATCCATTTTTCAGTGATTCATACATCTTGGGAGTAAACTAAGTTCCATTTAATGCCAAGAGTTCAAACACACTGGTGTCCTAGCAGAGTAACCACAGTTGTGGATCATCACAGTAAAGGGATAGTTCACAAAAACAAAACTCGCCATTGTGTCATCTTTGACATTCAGAATCAAAACTGAGATTTCATTCAAGTGTTGTTTTAGATTTTCTGGTTAGTATGTGAGTGGATTGTGACCACCTCATGTCAAGCTTCAGAAAGAAACAAAAACATTATAATATAACTCCATGTGACTTGTACTGTATATTCTGAACATCTGAAAGGCATATCAATGTGTTTGGTGACAAAGTAAAATTGTCTGTTTTATGCAAGTCTTCAACTGTATATATGGGTCAGTGACAAAAAAATGGTTGTCAAGATAATAAATGCAAGTCTTTTAAAAACTTGTTTTTAAAGCATGTATCAGATATTTTAAAATGTACGTAGTGTTTTCATGTTGATTTGTGTAATTACAAATCATATTTGCACCATTTTTTAATGAAAGTTAAAACTGAAGGCAAAGAATGAGAAACATTATATCTTTTATCCACCTAGATGGAATGTAAACATGCCCATATACTTTATTATGAAATATCACACAAAAATTGATTTAATTAGTTATCTTTGGATTTAAATGTTATGCTTTTTTGCTGTTTATCGGGGCATATGCTGAAAACACCTTTGCTTTCTAAATAATCTTTGACAAATTATGTAAAAAATGGTTAAAGGGCTCATCAGATAAAAAGCTATCTTTTTCCATGTTTAAGTGCTATAACTGGATCCCTGGTGCATCTACCAGCTCATAAAATGTGAAAAATACATAGGAAGGGGCCGTTATTATAATATTACCACCCATTAATCTGCATGTTTACACACACGGCATGGCTATTTCATGCACTACACCAGTGTTTCCCAACCCTGGTCCATGGGGCACACCTCCCAGAATGTAGAAATGTCTCCCTAATTACAGTTTTTCTCGATTGCTTAAACACATTTCTTGAAATTATGCCTCGTATTCTCAAAACAGTAAACACAAATCCATAACATCTCACCCAATTCTCCAAACATCCTATTGTCAGGTCAAAATGAAGCTCTCTTCTCAAAACCATTCAAACTTGCTGAAAAACCAAACTTTTCCTACAGACATGACTTACAAGCCCTCAAAATCACCCACACTGCAACATAGTCTTAGACACTGGTGAGATCAATTCAAAACACTGTTACTAAAACTCTTAGTGGGATTCAAGAATAATTTGACAGCTTAGTGTTTATTACAGTTTTTCTCGATTGCTTAAAGACATTTCTTGAAATTATGCCTCGTATTCTCAAAACAGTGAACACAAATCCATAACATCTCACCCAATTCCCCAAACATCCTATTTTCAGGTCAAAATGAAGCTCTCTTCTCTAAACCATTCAAACTTGCTGAAAAACCAAACTTTTCCCCCAGATATGACACACAAGCCCTCAAAAACACCCACACTGCAACATAGTCTTAGACACTGGTGAGATCAATTCAAAACACTGTTATTAAAATCTCTTTGTGGGACTTAAGAATAATTTGACAGCTTAGTGTTTATTAGAATATACAACATAAAAGAGTGCACATAGAGCAAAGTACAAGAATGAGCTTTAGGAACAAATAAAAATAAAACATTACACTATTGGAAAGTAGATGAAGATGATCTTACAAGACAAGAAAAGTTCAAAAACCAAAGAACAATTTAAACTGGTCATGCAACACAATTCAGTACACATCTGCACAAATAACATTTACATTCAGGCATTTAGCAGATGCTTTTATCCAAAGCGACTTACAGAGAAGATAAAGGAAACAAAACAGTGAGGCGATTTGTCAATAGGAGGCGATGTAAAAAATATGGCATCCTCTGCACCTTTGGCCCATTTTTGTAAAAGTATTCCGTATTTTCTGCAAAAATTCAGAACAGGTAAAAAGGGTGTACACGTGCTACAGTTTACTGGATACAGAATAGTGATATTTCTCTCATTTTAAGTGTGTACTGTAATTATACTGTATGTTTACAGTAAGTAGTATAAAGCCCAGTAGATGATTCTTGGATGAGCTCCTATTGATATTATCCTGAGATTCTGATTGGTGTGTCATCAGTTTTGCAACTGAATGTTTACTGATGGACAAATGTGTGCTATTTGAGTTTACATATTGACACTTCAGTTCATTATATTGTGTGTTTGTGTTTTCTGAATGAGAACTTGGTTAAACCTTTGCAAATTGAGACTGTTTGTGTGTGGGGTTTGTACAAGTTGGTGTATTGTTCTGAGAATGTGTTTATAGTTGTCAGAAAATGGTGAGTTGTTTCATGAATTGTGTGTTAGCAATCGAGAAAAACTGTAATACAACAACAAGTTGATGAGTTGAATCTAAAACATTCTGGGAGAAGTGCCCCGAGGACCAACATTGGGAAACTATCAGCACCCAACAGAAGAGGGGTGGGGTGCACAGTAACTCATTAGCATTTAAGTTGACACACACCTAAACGGGTTGCTGTAAGCATAGGTGTTTTTGACAAGGCAAAAAGGGTGTCATTTACACAGCTATTGAGTGTTTTTAAGCAAAATATGTTACAGACATTTCATGAAGACCCTAATAAATCATGCGAACTTGTGGAAAATGTTAGTCCAATGAGCCCTGTGAAAACCATATTAATATACTAAACTAGATGCTTCTCTTTTAGTCCACATTAATTTTTCTGTATATAATTATATTTAAAGAAAAATACTTGTTACACCACTTAACCGTGTTGTTTGTACAGCCAAAGGCCATTGTCAACAAGTTCAGCTGAAGTGTTTTTTTTCAATGCTGAAGAAACCATATGATAACAAGAAATCATCATGTCTCATAGTGTAATTACAGTTTAAAGGTTAGTTCAGGCTTAAAATGAAAATTCTTACATGAATTACTCATCCTCAAGTCGTTTCACAACCGTAACACCTTTGTTTATCCTCGGAACACATATTAAGATTTGATGAGCTTTTTGACTTCCCACATAGACAGTAATGCAACATACACTCAAAGCACAGAAAGTTAAGTATAAAGACATCATTAAAATAGTCCATTTGACTACAGGGGTTCAACCTTCATTTATGAAGCGAGAAGAATATTTTTTTTGCGCAACAAAACAAATGCGTAATAGTGGTGTAACAGTGGTTACACATAACACATTTCTTATTTATATTTTTGTGTGATTTATGAGAGATGATTTGAAGTACATAAATGTTGTACTGTGCAGACTGAGCTTTAGTTTCAATTATTGATTTGGAATGGACAGGATTTACTGTACAACAGCTCCTCCAAAACACATCAATATTAAATGTATGCTTCAGACATTATGACGAGCACAATCAGCAAATCTTTCAGGCACTGTGTGTCTTTTATGCTCTAAAAGTTTGCAGTAGATTGGTTTTAGTGCACATTTTCCATGTGCCAAGCAAGTGCACCCAAGCTTGATGAAAGATAAAATTTGAAAGTATAGAAAACTTGGATTTACTGGAGCTGATGCATAATGCAGTGGAATCTCTGGTAATGGTATCTTCTGAGGCTTGGGATTGCAGTGATATGGACAATTGTATCGAGGCCTTTTCACAATCTCGAGCAATCGTGACCAGAGAACATTCTAGCACTCTTTTGTCTTTCTTTGTCCAGTGCTGGTCTTATTTTCTCAAAGGTTAACTTTTTATTCAGTGGCTCCATTCAAACAGTCAGAGATATGATGAATTATAATCTTTTTATGCTCTAAGACATACAATTCAAGTAAAAAACTTGTTAGGGAATGGGTTACCCAAAGATTATAATTCTGTCAGCCTTTACTTACCCTCATCCTAGATACTGTTTTCCATGTGATGAAAGTAAATGAGGACTGGCTCAAAACACCAAAAATGCTTTTGTAAAAGTACCCCATCTAACTCATGTGTTATAATATATTTGTGCAAGGAAACAAAGTCTGTGAACGAGATGAGTAAATGAAAACCGAATTCTTTCTTTCTTTCTTTCTTTCTTTCTTTCTTTCTTTCTTTCTTTCTTTCTTTCTTTCTTTCTTTCTTTCTTNTTCTTCAAATAGGCATGCCATGAGCCAATAGCCTTTGAGTGTGAGCCCTGTCAGAGCGTTTCATTGGTTGAATGAACTGAATGAATACGCCCTACTTAACGAGTCAATTGAGTCAAATGGAATTGAACGAACTGGAACATGTCGTTCATGGTCTAATACTCTGCGTTCCAACAATGCATATCTAGTTACTGGAATTTTCTGAAAAATAAAGGTAATGACCTGGTTTAATTTCATTCTAAGGTGAAGTAAATTATGTCAAAACAGTTGAATCTTTGTATGGACCAAGTAAATGATTTAAACCATTTAGATTTTAGTAGACTAAATATAATGTATATTTATTCGACTAAAATGTTTTTCATATTTCGTCGACTAAAACTAGACTAAAACTAAAATGATGGGGTTGACTAAAATGTGACTAAAACTAAATTGCATTTTCGTCAAAAGACTATGACTAAAACTAAATCAAAATTTGCTGTCAAAATTAACACTGTCTGCTCTACCCTGAAGATCTGTTGGGCGGCGTCCAGAGGTGGTGGAGGAGGAGGCAGATCTGTTGTTACAGCAGGGTCTGTAGAGGAAACAGAAACAGGAGTAATAAAGGGTTTGAGAAGGGAAACGTGAAAAGAGGGTGAGATCCGGTAGTGTTTGGGCAGCTGGAGGCGGAAGGTGACGGGATTGATCTGTCGAGTGATGAGGAATGGTCCGATGTATTTGGGACTCAGCTTCCGGCAGGGTTGTCGCAGGCGTAAGTCCTTTGTGGACAACCAGACCCGTTGTCCTGGGGCATACTGGGGGTTTGGGGATCTTCGGGCGTCCGCATGGAGCTTCTGCCTGCGGATAGCCTGCTGGAGGTGGTGGTGAGCTGAGTCCCAGACCCTCTCGCTCTCCCGAAACCAGTGATCGACAGCTGGCACCGATGAGGGTTCTCCAGACCAGGGGAACAGAGGAGGTTGATATCCTAGGATACACTGAAACGGGGTGAGACCGGTTGAGGTCTGTCAAAGGGAGTTTTGGGCGTACTCCGCCCAGGGTAGGAAACGTTGCCAGCTGTGTTGGTGAGTATGGCAGTATGATCTCAGGTACCTCCCGATGTCCTGTATCTTCCGCTCAGCCTGGCCGTTCGCCTGAGGGTGATATCCGGAGGTCAAGCTCACCGAGATGTTCAGTATTCCGAAGAAGGCCTTCCAGACCCGGGAGATGAATTGGGGACCCCTGTCTGACACAACGTCTTCAGGAAGCCCGTAATTGCGAAACACATGGGTAAACAGGGCCTCAGCCGTCTCTAGTGCAGTGGGGAGCTGAGTGAGGGGAATCAACTTGCATGCTTTGGAGAACCTATCCACTGCCATCAGGATACAGGTGAATGTGTCAGACAGGGGCAGGTCGGTGATAAAGTCCACTGCGAGGTGAGACCACGGTTGTTGGGGTATGGGCAATGGGAGTAGTTTTCCCTCCGGCAGGCGACGTGGTGTCTTTGCGATGGCTCAGACTGAGCATCCTTTGACGAATCGAGCGATGTCCTGAGTCATCCCAGGCCACCAGTATCGGGCGGAGATGAGCGAGAGGGTGCGCTGTCTGCCTGGGTGTCCTGATCCCGGAACAGAATGAGCAGAGTCCACGAGGGTAGTGCGGAGCTCGGATGGCACAAAGATCCTACCCTTGGGACCTCCCGGCGGAGTAGGGTGTTGGAGTTCAGCGATGTCCCGGTCGAGGGCCCACTGGATGGGGCAGATGAACAGGGCTGGAGGAAGCACTGGTTCAGGTTCGGTTAAATCTGGGGTGACGTAGTGTTGTCTGGAGAGAGCATCAGCTTTGCCATTTTGCGATCCAGGTCGGTAAGTCACTTTCAAGTCGAACCGTGAGAAGAAGAGTGCCCAACGGGCCTGACGAGAATTCAGCCTCCGGGCCTCTTTGAGGTACTCCAGGTTACGGTAATCACGGTGAAGGGATAGTTCGCGCCCTCCAGCCAGTGTCGCCATTCTTCCAGAGCCAGTTTGATGGCTAGGAGCTCTTTATTCCCGATGTCTTAGTTTAACTCCGCCGGGGATAGCTTGCGGGAGAAGTAGGCACATGGATGGAGTCTAGGAGGCTTCCCCTGCCGCTGAGAGAGCACCGCTCCTACCCCGGTCGAAGAGGCATTAATAAAGACTGTAAATGTCAGGGTTCTGGTAGACGGAGAGCACACCACTGAGGTAGATAAGAAAAAGGAGTTTATTTCAAAAACAGGTAAGTATGCAAAAACAGGTAAGTATGCAAAAACAGGTAAGTATGCAAAAACAGGTAAGTATGCAAAAACAGGTAAGTATGCAAAAACAGGAATATCCAAAAACAGGTAAGTATCCAAAAACAGGTAAGTATCCAAAAACAGGTAAGTATCCAAAAACAGGTAAGTATGCAAAAACAGGAATATCCAAAAACAGGTAAGTATGCAAAAACAGGAATATCCAAAAACAGGTATGTGTTCAAAAACAGGTAAGTATACTTATCGGGGTAAAGCATTGCAGTGCAGACAACAAGACTGAACAGGGAAGAACAAAAAGATGCAAACTAAAATAGAATCCTGATGATGTGATGCAGGTGTGGACTAATCAAAAATGGTGGATGTGCGGTGCATGCTGGGAAACTGAGTTCAGAACTCCGGGGAGAGGGAACGGGTGAAGCGAGCTGGCGGTGACGACATGGGGGGCGTGGCCGGTGGTGTTGAAACCGTCACAGTAAAGTGTCCTTCAATTCCTGTATGTTTCCTACATGAGCTCTCAATTATACTGTTGAATGGCTATAATTCATAAAATAATCAATTTAATAGAGACATCAGTTACAGTACTAATATCAAAATGCTAGCTTTCATAAAATGATGCTGTTAAAGAAATATGTTGTTTCTACATCAATTTGAAGATTAAATGTGAAATTATTAATATGTAAAAGTATATTTTAAAATATAATAGTTATGTGCGATTAATCGTGATTAATCACAGAAAAAATGTGTGATTAATCAGATTAATTTTTTTAATCGATTGACCGCACTAGTTTAAACATGACCTTAACATTCTTCATGATGTTATTCGAAAAGAACAACAAAAAAACATTGTGAAATATAAATCAAAGAAAGAAACATGAATTCATGACGCTACATCACGATTATGTCTCAAGCTTATATCTTACTGGTCAAAATTTCAAACCATTTTGCATTTATTTGCTTAAAAATGTTCTGTAAATCTTTTAAGTGCGTGTAGGCTTTTACTATGTTTTCTACAAAGTTGCTAAAATTGTTACGTTTTGACCTTAAAGCGTACATTTTGGCTCAGATGTGTGTAGAGCAGTGGTTCTCAAACTGGGGGCCCCCAGATGGATCCAGGGGGACACAGATTTTGTGGCATTTTATGAAATATAGACATTTTTCATAAATGTTATGCAATCAAACATCAGAAAAATAAGACCACCAACCAAAACCAAAAAAATTGATGTTCCAGCATTGTATTTAGCTTTTTAGCTTAATATGTTTTTAGTTTAATTACAATTCTAAGTTTAATATTCTAAGTTTTTATTTGGGGAGGCCGCAAAGTGATACACAAAGGGGGCCTTACAACGAAAAAGTTTGAGAACCACTGGTTTAGAGCATCTCTCACTATGTCTTTCTCACTTCCCCTTTCTTCATGGGGAATTACGGGTTATTTACGCCAAATCCATTCTTTATAATTCACCATAATTTCCCAGAGGTGAAGCGAGTGGTGTGTATTTATCTAGCTTGATTTTTTCAGTCACCTGCCTCAGAATAAAGCCAGTGAATAAACAGATATTTTCTGTGTGCCTGTTTTCAGATGTACATCACGAGCACCATCAAGACGAAAAGCAGTCGCCTGGCCAAGCCTGTGCTCTGTCTGGCGATCCTGTGTGCTGCATTCCTTACTGGCCTGAACAGGGTGTCAGAATATCGCAACCACTGCTCAGATGTGGTTGCTGGTTTCATATTAGGAAGCTCTGTAGCTCTTTTTCTGGTGGGTTTTGGTACATTCACAAAACATCTATATTGGGGGGGGGGTTATGTCATTTGATTCCAACATAAAGTGTCCCATTTTGACTTAAAATACAATATAGTGGACTGTTGATAAACATAAAAGCACTAGCCGTTTGGACACAGAGAATTTGTTTCTTAAAAACTATCAATTGTGAAATGAATATTGATGTGTGCATTGATGTGTTATGGTAATGTCAGTATCTTTCAAATGCATGACGATTTTGTTTTGGCCATAAATCATTATTATTCGTTACCCTTTATGTTTGTCACTTGGTTTTGCAAATATCTAACCAATAAAAAGTATTAAAACGTGCTTGACAACTTGACAACACAGTATGCAACATTATGCAAACATTGAAAACGTGTTTTTTCCCCATTTCTTATAAAACAGCAAATTTGGACATACAAGGTTTCAGAAGGACAGCGACGATCATATTCATCATTAATAACTGTTCTAATTGTTGAAATCTCTTCTTACTGTAGGGAATCTGCGTAGTGAACAATTTCAAAGGGAACCATTCTACTCCTGCCAAGCAGAAGCAGGAGGATTATCGTGGACTGCCATTGATCACATTCCCACGCGTGGAAAACCCCCTCGAGACCCTCAGTGCACAGGTGACCTGCTCTACAAAATCCATCTGTAGCACATTGCACAGAGCTGTTCGTTAATGTCATCAAATCCCAGGTTTTAATAGGCCGATTTTAACATTGAGTTAAGCAGCATTGCTCACTATAAAAAAGGTTTGCTCAGCTTTAACCTTTGGAAATGAAACCCTGCTCCGGGGTATACTGTCTGAAATAATGTGGTTGTAGAATATTATAGAGAGTTATTTAGGAATGAACAACCAATTATAAAACGCCTCACTGCTTACCGTATTAAATATTTATGCAGCTGCTGAAACGTTAAGGTGCTGTTTAGTTTCAGTGTCTGAGGGGAACCAGTAAACGTGTTGAACTGTGATTATTAACTACTGCCATGAATAGGTGGTATTATGCTAACTGTATTTATACAATCCATGCTAATGACTTGATCAATATGCAAATACAAACATTATCCCAGGGTTCATAACTGTGGAGTGTGAAATCTTGAAATACTATCTCAAGGTTATTGTTTGTTGCAAGTAATGTATGAATCTACTTCCAGTTTTGCATAAAGTTTGAATTTTGCAACACCACAATAATGTAATAAACAATAAGTCATGTATGAATGAAGTGTCACCCACGGAAGAGTGCTGTTGTACTGAATAACAGTGTGACTGAGATTTCATCATAGGCTCAATGCGACTGGTCTAAAAACTAATACATTAATTTAATGTCTAGGACATGTTCACTAATTCCACTGTTGTAAATTGCATTCTACTACCATCTCTGCCCCTGTAAATTATATAGGTCTTCATGGAGTTTAGTGGGCACAATTAGATATTCTAGTTTTTTAACATTTTTCTAGTAATATAATCATAGTCAGATTATATAATCATATTACATAAATAATTTTCACATTTTCATATGAGATCCTTTTCATTCAGAGGCATTATTTATAATGTGCCAAATTTATAGATTATATGACAGTTTGCTTTTGATGAATGGATGAGATGCAGTAGGCTTAAGATATACACTAATGAACAATGACTACTATTTATGTCAGGAGTCTTCAACTAAAATCGCTTGAGGTCCAGTAAACAAACCCTCCTTGCCGGCCAAGGTCCGGACAATTAAATACCTAAAAACATGAATTGATGGTTTTTGGCAGACCAAAGAAATAAACATGTCTTTTTATATCTATACGACAGCATAACAATGTCTGACAACAATATAATGAAGGAAAATGTGCAAAATGCCCTAATCTCTAAACCCGAACTGAACATACATTCATTTCAACATTAACAACTATAAAATAAAACTAAAGTATTGTTTTCTGCTGAACTGAGATTAACAAATAGCAGCATCAAGTCGTGACTGAACATCCTCTGATAACATTTCAGCTCTTCTTGTAGCCGGTGCAGCTGAAAGGGGGGTTTGTTTAATATTTTCTTTTAGTTATGTCTTTATTTTCCTTCTAAACGTGTTTCACACGCAGCCTTCATGCACTCTTTTACTATTTTCCCATCAGTAAAGGGCTTGTTGTGTTTTCCTAAGATCCACTGTATTCTTAATGAACATTCATATGCTCGTTGTTGGGCGGTAAGTGAGTGAGGGAGGACCCGTGTAGATCGCTACTACTGGGCTTTGAGCTAATATATTTTCCGTGTCCTTACCTCGGACTGCTGCGGGTAAGTTTATTCATAGTGTCTATGTCTAGTTTCATAATGCCTTTTAAGGTTTCCACTTTTGACAACCGCAACAGACTCCGAGCAAATAAAACAAACCGGCCTCGTGCATGTTGATGCAGGAAGAATAAATGCAAATCTCTCGACCCATACATCTCGGAAATCATGGTTTTCAGCATCAACTTTTCTAACTTTTGAAAAGGACATTGTTTTTCAGTCACTGAAAGTTACATCTGTCTGCACGCTGTGCAGTGAGTCTATCTAGGCTCTCTTCTCTCCACGACGTTGACGTCTGTACGTAGCAACAGTACGCAGATGTTAACTGTCCATGGCGCCTTAGGACCCAAACTGCTACTGAGCAGACCTTGATGTGCCTGGTATAAATTTGATTGCATTAGAAAATAATGTTAGGCGTTCATTTATTTATTATGTCAAAAGGCTTTGAGGTCCGGACGGATGCATCTCGCGGTAGTTGGTGACCCCTGATTTATGTGATTTTTATTTGCATAGTATTTGCAGTCAGTAACCTGGTTGGTATTTCCCAGTCGTCGTTTCATTCTTTCTTGGCTGGATGCTATACATTTAATAAACACTGACTGAAATGTTCAACCATTCCCTGCAGTAGTGAGCTTTTTGGCATCTGAGTAAAAAACAAAATGCTTTGATTCAAAGTGGCTACTCCAGCTTGCTATTTATTTTTGCCCCAAAATAGGTCATGAGCTAACCGATGCCCAGACAGACGCGTTTTATCATCTTATACAACAGGGAAATACAACGGTTATTTTCTAAATAGATTCTGACGTTCTTTGCTGCCAGCAAAATGCCTCTGCAGAAACTGTTCTGGGTCTGAGAAATTCCCACATTTGACACTAACGTAAGAAATTCTGGTGCAATTTAGTGCTGGCAGAGGAAACCGTACATTACCGTACATGGTGTGTACGGTAAACAAGAAAAATCAGGTGTCCTATCATTTTCCGGACAAGTCTATTGATTTAGTTGGAATTGGAATCGTGAAATTATATGTTCCACTCCGTGGTTTTCCGGTGTTCCAGTTAAATGGGCTTGATGGGTAATTATTGTTTAGGCGACAAGTCAAATGCGTATTACTCTCAGGAAGCTGACGGCTCTCTGAATGCTATTTTGTTTTTCTTTCAGAACCATTCGGCATCCATGACTGAGGTCACATGACTAAGGGGGCAGCACCGCGTCACTTTCGCTTCACCTCAACACTTCTAGGCACAAAAAGGTTTTTGTACTGTGGCTTACTGTAAAAAAAAGAAAAAAGACAGTATTATGTTATAACTAGTTGTACCTAGAAACTGCTGTTTTGTACATTTTGTATAAGAGAGTGATGTAGCTTTCCCTCATACACTGCTCAGTTCACGTTCAAATGTATGCCTTCTCTTTCACGTTTTACATCACAAAGTAAATATATACAGTCTATATATAATGTAATTGAGATATTGATGTTGTTATGTGGTATTTGTACAAAGAATGATTTTATTTAGATTTTTTTCTGTACATTTTTGGACAAAGATCATTTTGTATTCTTTTTGTTATCTGTATAAAGAATTGCCTGCTGATTTTACAGGAATGTTTTTGGTATATATATACTTTTTGGTGTAAGGTTAAAAAATGTCAAATTGTTACACGTCGTTGTATCTGATTCTTCTCGGGCATCTTTGAATGGACATGTACTTGGCATGAAATACACAAAACTGTTTGAATAACCTGTTACTTTGACTTGTGTTTTGCTTTTCTTTAAAGTTAGCATTTTCGGAATTTCGAAATGCTAAATATTTTTTCTGGAGTAGTCCGTCAAATAAATAGTCTTGTAGCTGAGTAAAATAATTTGAGTGGGTTTCTTTTTTGGGGGGGGTTCACGTATAAGTAAAGTCTAGTGCAGTTTTGCAAAATATTGGACTTGTGGAATTACAGTTTTGCAATGCAAAATAGCCACAATTTTGCCTAAAAATGAAAGATGGAGTTGAAAGTTGAAAGATGGAGCAGTGCCAAAAGCATTTCATATGACAGCAACCACATTGCAAGCCATAAACAATTGTATAAGGCTTTGCTGTAAATGATGTAGCAACCTGCCTGTCTGCACTTGGATGTTTCCATCTACACATTTATAAAATTACTGAAAAAGTAAAAATATACATATTTTAAATTAATTGACATTAAAAAAATTATAACCATGGAATTTCCATTATATGCACAGTTGTACTGTAGTTATGCATGATTGTTTCTTTAACTTTGTAAGTGCATAACTCGTGTAATATAGCATAATCTCTCGTGATATTATTCGATTTTATAAAAACTCCTACATCAGTCATAAAGGTAATAAACCGAATAATAACCGAAATGAAATAAATAAACAAAACAATACACTTTTAATTTTAGTGTATGCATGTCATTTTCTATGGTGGTGAGTAGGTGGTACTTAGAATTTCTGATTTTACTGAAGGGAACATTATTAGTGTGTGCAAACAACATATTAAAATAAAAAGGCATGTCATGACCCTTTCAATTGGAGAAGAGTCAGAGCCCTTTTTGGAAATTAGTTTCAAACGTAAGTGGTGCTGGTGTGCCTGCGCCAAAGCTGAGCTCGTTACAACTGATTGGACTCACTATGAATTGGTATTACTCTGGGATTACTGTATTGAAGATTCTGGCTCCCAGTGCCCACTCATCCACGTATCAGAAACTAATTTCCAAACGAGGGAAGGGGCAGTGAAAGACAACACATGAGGAATCTGCATGTTTTTTATGTAAACATTGGGTACTTGGAATTTCCCTGGTGGGAAGTGACAGTCCATCTGTACCCCTGACACTTTCTCTGAACTGCACGGCCAGTTTGTGTGCATATTTTAAAATTGCATATGCATTTGCATTACAGTTGAATACTTTGACAGTGGACAAAGCATGGACATCCCCTAATTGATCATACTCTATTTCAAGTTTGATGTGCCGCTGTCTGCTGAGATTTCTCCAATTCTTACTGCACAGTAGTTTTGTAATCGCTCTGTGACAGAATTCTAAAATGAGACACCTAGATATGAAACAGTTTTGAAATCTGTTGTTGCATCGTTAAGTAGATCCTGAATCCTAATCCTTTTCTGGGCTGTGTATTCCTGCACTCATTTTTATCTATGGATGTAACAGATTATAAGAGATGTGTCTTCCCTCTTTTCCCAAATGTTGACTGTACAAAGGCTGAAATGACTGCAAATTTACAGGAAACAGGGAAAGCATGTAATTTTACAGGGAAAACTGTTATTTTACAATTTATTTCTAGCAGAAAATTTCCGTTTTTTAACAGGATTTTTTTTACAGTTTGAAATATTGTAAAAAAAAAAACGTAAAATTACAGAAAAAGGCCGCAAATTTACAAGAAAACGGGAAATACTATTTATTATATATCCTTATATCCTGTAATTTTGCAGGGAAAAATAATTTACCTTATATTTCTGTCGCTACAGCTGACAGAACTTTGTTTTTTATGGAATTATTTTTACAGTTGCCATACTATGTGACACAGCTGTAAATCTAAAGTTTCTCTTGGGAATTATCTAGTTGAACGGCTCCTTAAACGTGATCTGATTGTCAACTTGGTTATAACAACACCAACAGGCTACAGACTCTGCAATTAACAACATTGAGTAAACGGTTTAAACAATCATGGTTATTGATGGAAAAAGTGTGTAAACTACTGAGCTCATTCATTTAGGACTTCTAATCAATACAGGTTTGACCTGCAGCTGTATAAAACTAAAACACCGGCTTCACAACAGAACTCTATTCAAATACCATAGAGAAAAAAGCTCATAATAGATAAAAGTTTCTACATGATTTTTTTACCTTGACTTTCTGAACATGTACCATTTGGGCAACGCAAATGACTGCACACCAGCAGCATAACCCAAGGCCAGCTGTGCAGGAAATTTAAGAATAATAGAGTTAGGTTGTATTTCTGCTTCAGGGTGTAAATGGCATATAGTCATTAATGGACCAATGAATTCCACAGCAGAATGTCAGTACATCTGTCTTTCATCTAAAACAAAAGTTGAATCTAAATGAAATATGATGATACAAAACACAGTTGCACGAAAAGTTCAAACTAAAGTTAAAGCCCCACACTTGTGTTAACAAAAACACAGCAAGGTGGAAGTTAGGACACACATTTAAAATCTCTAAGGTTATTTAATTATAGACCTATGATTAAACCTCCACAATAGTTTGAATAAAACTGTTCTGACTATGTTATTTAAATGAGTTAAATCAGATGAAGGACAATCAAATAATGTATGGGAATTTAAATAAGTTCCAGTAAAGACCACAATGTACTTAATTCAGTTGAAATTGAAGATTGAACTGGTGTGACATCATTTCAAACAAAATCTTGCCAAAACTAAGTTGTTCGCTTTAGCAAACCAGTGAGAACTCCTCACCTTTGATCTACTATTGGTCCTTAGCCACCACTTTGACATGAGGATCATTTCCTGTTTATTTTGCTTCAAAGAGGTTAGACACGAAAGAACATTAAAAAAAACGTAAGATATGAAAATACACTGGAGTGTCGTGTTACAGAGCAGAGATTCAGAACATTATTTCAGAAAAAAATAAAACTTAGATTTTTGCAACAAAGGATGAAAAGGACGAAGGAAAAGAGTGGCAATGAGGCATCAAGGTAAACTAAATTCTACTGAGTGTGTAATGTCTATGTTTCTATTTTATTGTTAGTTGTCAAATGCATTTTTTTAAACAGATCCGACTTCAGAAACACAGCGGTGTTGGACTGTTTGAAAACAGTATATCGTCACTCAGTCTTTTCAAAATTCGCTTGCATTGTATAAAAGTGTGGCAATTTTGAATAAGGATAAAATAAGGATTTTGTTTTTGCACATTCTGTGTATTACTGGAATACTATAGTTTTAATAACTAGGCTGTTATTCAAAAATGGCCAGTTTTACTTAAAATCATACGTGTATCCCAACTTTGACTAGTAATGTACACAAAGTTAAAGTGGTAATTGCCAATAGACATTCAATTAGCTACTGAATGTTCGCACAATTCCCTTTATCAATGACAATGAGTGCATTATTGTAAAGATGCATTTATTGTATTTAAACTGAAATTATAAAAGCAAAGAAATCAGAACACATTAAGAAATTCAGATAGATGTTGGTTCCCAATCATTCTTAGCCAACTATACATGCTCCAGTAGCCAGATAACACAACAATATACATTCTAAATTAAATTTAATTATTCATAGAATTTGAGTATATCTACAATTTTTTCAGTTGCTTTGTGTCGTGGATTTTTAAAATTCGGGACCACATTGAAAAATTTAGATTTTTTCTTTTTTTACAAAAACTGGTTAACACGCAAACTTATAAGTTACTAGTTAGAATCAGTTAAAAGACTCATAATCCCTAACTCTCTAAATCAGTTAGTAGTCAGACTATTCACTGAACTGCAGGTCATTAATTTACAAAAAGTATTACATTTATAATTATTACATCAAATATTGTTGGACCTGTGAAGTAAATCGGCCATGGGTCATGTTCCGATTGACCCATGTTCTTTACTGTTCTGTTAAACAATACAATTAATTTAAGAAGATGTGAAAGACAAATGAATCTTACTGAAATGTCTCAAGAATTTTTGCTTAATAGAAAGCTTTTAATTAATAGAACCAATACCATTCAAGGTTAACAGCCTGTGTTCAAGGTTAAGACTTTCACTTTACAACCGTAGAGACGACAGTCTATCCTTCTTCTAAAAACTGTTCTCAGCTCTGTGTATCAATATGCAGGAGACGCTATCGTACATCACTCTTTGACACCTTAAATAAATGTGACTTTGACGATAAAATGTCTTCCCTTTAGACAAATACACAGCGTTGTTCACATTGTACCATAAAAACAGGGTAACCTCAGAATTAAACATCTGGGTATACAGAAATACACACTGCTTATATCCACTCCACTCCATTTGACTTGACTTTATTTTTTCCTCTGTCCTTTCTCAAGTTCAGTTCAATAAGGAATCCAAATAAAAAAGGCTTAAAAAAAGAGCCTTGCTCCCTTAGGAACCCCAATTGAAATAATCAACCAGTAGGTCCAAGTCTTTGAACACAGCGACCCATAAAACTCCAGCCATATAAAGATTTCTCAAAACTCTAGGGTTCCATTGAAGTCTTAGTTTTTTGATACTGCTCCAGCTCTTTTTTCTTCTTTATGGCAAGCTGCAGTTGTTTTTTGATGAGCTGGATTTGTGTTTCCAGGTCTGTAAGTTCCAGTACTATTGGGTTTAGGCCCAGGCCAAGAAGGTCTGTTCTCCCATTGGAGGTGGTTTGTAATGGAAGTTGTCTATTCTCTTGTTGGGGCAGGAGCTCCTTGCACAGTGAACATTCCAGGTCATTTTGTTGTCCCTCTTGATTGGACAGTTTTCGACGATTGCAATTCGATGTTCCCAAAGAGTTCCATGGCATTTGCTGGTTGTTTTCAACATTGCAGCTTGATAAGGACAGGGAAAATACTATGTAAATACACGTTTTCACATAAAGATATAGTTAACCAAATGAACATTCTGTCATGAATTACTTTCATGTTGTTTTAAATATGTATGCTACTTTTCTCGTTAAAGACAAAAGAAGAATTTTGAAGAATCATTCATACGGCAGCGGTTACTAGCTGTCTGTCAAACACTAGAATGGACCAAAAAAACATCATCAGAAGACTTTGTGTGACAAAGGCTAAAAGTTGTTATTCACTCAAACATCTTCCCCTGCAGTTTTTAAATCAAATATGACATCCACCCTGTGGCACAGGAACTGTACAGTGTTTGACTTCAGATGAGATGTTCAGTGAATAATTCAATTTTTCTATTTCTTCACAAAATACTACTATCTGACTTTTGGAATTTCTGAAATACGCATGGACTACAGTTTTTAGGCATTTATTTCTGTTTTTACATGGTTTTTGTATTTTTTAATACAACCGTGATATGCATATTGCTTGATATGTACCACACCTTTCTATCAAATAATTTTGTGCAATAAAAAACCTTAAGAGTGTTTTGTCCATGTTGTACTATACATATTGTATTTTTATGGTTTAATAAAACCTAAAGGGGTTTTAAATGCAAATGTTGAACAAAAATGCCTTCAGGGCATCATTATTGGACAAAACATACAGATTCTGCTGAAATTCTCCTTTTGTGTTCAACTAAAGAAAATAATAGCATACAGGTATGGAATGTATTTTTTTATTTACTATATTTTATTACAGGGGTGCCAAATCCTGCTCCGGGAGATTGGGCATCCCTGTTTTATTACATATATATGTTGCCAATCATTTTTTATGATGAGTTAAAGATCTCCTATTTTGCCTGTTTTCGTGATCCTGGTTGTGTACCTTTATTGTTCACCGCTGTTCCTTGCCTCCTAAAAACGCTCTGTTTTGTTCATTGTTCAATGAAGCCCCTCCCTCCAAAATACTTAATGGACTCTACTAATGGACTTAGCTAAGCCAGTGTGTTATGATTGGTTAACTGCCCTGTCGTCACACCCCTCACCATGACGGGTAGTTGCATGTGCTCTAGTATTTTCCTGCCGAGTTTAGCCCCAACTCTGATAAAACACCTGAAGAGGCCAGTGACTTCAGGAACAGACGCGTGGGCTGCGCAGATTGTTTGGCACATCGCGTTAAAGTACCGCGAGAGCGATTCAAATGTGTACCAAGCAATCTGCACTTGAATCGCTATCGCGGTACCTAAATGTCTTACGGTGATAGATTTGTGCAGTGCCACATTAAGTTGAACGCATCTATTCCTAAAGACGCTGATTAGCTTGTTCAGGTGTTTTATATCAGAGATGGGGCTAAATTTATGGGATTACTTGTGTCTTTTTTATTCAATCAAAAATTCTGTGTTTGAGAGTAAAACTAATTGTTTTGTAATTAAAAAATAAAAGAGATCGCAAAAAAACTCCTTAATTGATAACAAAATTATTTGCATTGTGTGCAAATCTTTGAAATTTTTCTTTGTCCACTTCAAAAACTTCCATCACGAAACCACAAATGTTGCTCTCTTTTCTGCGGGTCGAAAAGTTTTGCCTGCGAGTTGAGAAGTTTTGCTTGCGAATAAGGCTGTATCTCAGTGGGCGGTCTCTACACACCAGGATGAAAGACCTCTCTTATTGGTCATTTTCAATCTAAGTGCCACGCCCACTACCCTCCCCAGTCATAGCCGCCAGAGTGGGGTAGTGGTATGAAGAGCAACACGTCATTTGCAAGGTACTTTGACTCTTTTTAATACCTTATTTAATGTTATAAATCCTCTAAATTCATAAATGTGGATAGCTCGTGTGTAACCATTCATGTTTTAATCTAATTATTTAATGTTGGCTACTGTACTAGTGATACCTCTGTATAGTTTTTATAGCTAGTAGCTTGATAGCTTAGCCTTAGATAGTAGCTTTAGCTTCTAGAGTCTGTTAAACTAACTTAAGTTGTTTTATGATTGCCGTCTCAGCACGATAAAGTTAGTTTTGAGTGAGATTAGCCTGCTCACCCTGGTTTTATACAGGCAACAGTCTTACACAGATAGTATTACCATTCTTCAGTTTAATAATATTCACTCAGTGTGTACAGACATTAAACATTTACTCAAAAATGCCACCTGAGAATGTTCTGACCTGATTTATACACTCTATGGTTCTGACACGTATCAGATTGCAAGGGACAATTTCATCCACTCAATTAAAACATTGACCATACCACTCATTACAATCACTTCAATCGATTTATATTCTGCCAATACCTGTCATCATTTACCTTTTGAAGCTAAAGCTACCATAGGTGAGATTTTTGTAAACCTTCAGGTGAGTGAATATTATTAAACGAAAGAATGGTAATACAACCTGTGTAAGACTGTTGCCTGTATAAAACCAGGGCGAGCAGGCTAATCTCACTCAAAACTAACTTTATCGCGCTGAGACAGCAATCATGAAACTACTTAAGTTAGTTTAACAAACTCTAGACACTAAAGCTACTATCTAAGGCTAAGCTATAAAGCTACTAGCTATAAAAACTATACAGAGGTATCACTAGTACAGTAGCCAACGTTACATAATTAGATTAAAACATGAATGGTTACACACGAGCTATCCACATTTATGAACTTAAAGGATTTATAACATTAAATAAGGTATTATAAAGAGCCAAAGTACCTTGCAAATGACGTGTTGCTCTTCATACCGCTACCCTGCTCTGGCGGCCATGATGGGGGAGGCTAGTGGGCGTGGCACTTCGATTGAAAGCGACCAATAAGAGAGGTCTTTCATCCTGGAGTGTAGAGACTGCCCACTGAGATACAGCCTTATTCGCAAGCAAAACTTTACAATTTGCATGCAAAACTTTTCAACTCGCAAGCAAAACTTTTCGACCCGCAAAAAAAGACAGCAGAAAAGAGAGCAACATTTGTGGTTTCATGATGAAAAGTTTTTGAAGTGCACAAAGAAAAATGAAAAATTTCAAAGATTTGCACGCAATGCAAGTAATTTTGTTATCAATTTCTGAGTTTTTTTGCTATCTTTTATTTTTTAATTACAAAATAATTTGTTTACTCTCAAACACAGAATTTTTGATTGAATAAAAAGACAGGGGCCTGGCCAGAACTTTTTTTTAGAGGTGGCCAGTTAAGACCCAGTGATTTTATTAGGGTGACCAAAAAATCCTTGCAGACAGAAATTCTTTAACTTCTACTGTAATTTACACCAATTCTTCATTACACATAGTTTGCTGGTCAAAAACATACACAAAGAACGTAAAGTAAACAATTTATTTGCAATGCTTTCATGTGCCAACATTATTTTAAAATAATTTGCTAGCCGTCATTTGCAGTAAGTTAGCATTTTTTATAGAAAATAAACATTGCAGTACCCCAACTTAAACTGTAATTAATGAATGAAATCCAGTTAAACAAGACTGATTTTACTGACCCGATCATTCTGCTCGCAATGAACTTCCATGGTATACAGACAGTACACTGTCACGAAGCGGTTAGCAGCTGTTCAGCTAATAGTGCTCAGACTGTTTGCGTCAGTGCATCAGCGTATGACATCATATTAACACGAGAGTAATGTTCTCGCGTTACTTTCAGTGCATTCGCTAAATGATCTGCGCAACACTCTGTAAACTCCGACACACATCTTAAAACTGCTTCGCACAACAGAGGTGGCCAGATAGGTGGCCATCCATCATGCAGGGGTAGCCGTGGCCACCATCCCATATAAACTCGGCAGGAAAATGGATCTTGCGGGCCAGAGTTGAGAACCACTGCCCTAAAGCTAAACACAGTAACAGCAATAAACTGTTAATGGAGGCTTGCTAGTGTGTGAAAGTGTACATGTATAAATGTCAATCCTTGTTAGAGATCGCAATTTTTTTAATACTATGATGAGGATGCAATGCCCCTATCTAATATGGCAAGGGACAGAACACGGAATGGTTTCGCGTTAGACCGGTTACATAAACAGTAATAACATTAGGGTCAGTTCAGATCTGAAATGGATAATAAAACAAGCAGATGGACCAGGAGACATTTGCAAGCAAGGACATAGAAGTGTTTTTAGAGGTATGTGAACTCACACACACTACAGTATATCAGTGTATTACACAAAACTTTCACAGCAGATGTCATAGATGGAATTAGTGACTGTTAGTTATCTTTTAGAATGTGTGTAGCTGAATCTTTTGCACCAAAGCTAACAGCAGTAAACAGAGACTGTGGTAAAAGTGAAAGCATGCAGCTCAGTCAAGCGTTCATCATGGTAACAAAACACAACTGCAGCAGCTCTTCGTCTTCTCTAAAGCAGCCCAACAAGGCATCGCCCCCTTTTTTGCGTGTTCCCTGGGATGGAGGTTATTCAAAATATCGGGTATCGTTACGTATGGATTACCAGAAAAAGAGAGCTGTAGTTCTTTTCAGCCATGTGCTGTAGTCCTTAAGTGATTTTTATTAAAGAGAATATTTCCCTTTTCAGTGATCTTTGAGTTTTGTAACTTTGTAGATGTTTCTTTATACCCAGACAGTAACATTATATACTATATATGTTTTTAAAGACGGATTTGCAAAATAAGAGACCTTTAAATATTACAAAATGAATATAATGTATGGTATATTAAGTATTTTAAATTTTACTTGGGTATGGTACACAAAAGGCACCGACTGTTGAGAATGACTGTTGAGAGATCACTTGTCTAGTTCATTGTATGAGAGCATTTTACCTTTTCTCTTGTTTTGCAACAGTCTGTACTTTGTCTTCTTTGAAAGTCGGGTTAAGTGCTCGATGCAATCTCTGACAGAACAAATTAAATTAGGTGTTATTAAAGACAATGGGAGCCGTACAAAGAATTACAAAGTAAATCATTAGCACGGTGTTTTTTATGCTACAACGTGTCGCCAAGATTAAATATGATTATGGCTAATAAAAGCATCATAGAACAAATCCACTCACTTGACTAGTGTGGAGCCAATATTTATGTTGTGAAGTTTTCAGCATCCTGGGTATCACCCAGCGGTGGACGATGTGTTCCCCAAGTGTGGTGAGGAGGGAAAGGGCGACCCCAATGCATAGCATGACAAATAACCCTGAGAAGTGCTTTATCCCCATCTGTAAAGTCTATGTATTACAACATAAAGACAGCAGAAGACAATCACAGTAGAGAGAGAGCTGATCATAAAATGTATAGACTTGGTTATTCTCATTTTGCTATAATGGCCTACCTCTGTCACAGCAAAGCTTCTTTTACCACAGGGGACCACCTTGTACCACTTATCATGTAGCAAGTCCATAAATCCATCTGATTTATACTGACTGACCAACTCAGAGATATTTGAAGTAAAAGGAGAATTCTGTTTGAGCCCAATACCATAGCCTGTTGAAAGAAAGTAATATATTATGAGAGACAGATATTTATATAGGATATGTTTTTTTAGTTCTTCAACTCTGTAACATAGATGCTTCCATTGACTTGCCTTCAATTGCAAATGGCTTTCCCACAGTCAGCATCTTGCAGTCTGCATCAATAGATACTTCATAGTCTAAAAGAGCTTTGTCCATTATGAAAGCATCTAGCTTCTGAGGATCATCCCTGAAATAGCATAAAGCACTTAACTATTGTATAACGACACACATTTTATGCATTCATAAGGCTTTATCTATGTCAGGGATGGTGTGGTGGAAGAACCCAAATGCAGGCAGGCGGTGAAGGGGTTAACACAACAGGGCTTTATTATACACAAAACGCAAAACAAACACCCTCAATGGGGGAAAACGGAACTAAGAGATATATATATATAAAAAACAAAACACTTCCCACGTGGGGGCAAAAACGAAAACAAGAACAGCAAAACTAAACTAAAGGACACGACCAAACGTCTTACACCACGACAGGACACGACAGGACACGACAGGACACGACACGGTAGCCACAAAACTCACAGAACACGGGCAAGGCTGGGAACAGGAACACTGGACGAGGTACATAACACATACACAGTACAATCCACGAGCACAAGACAAAGAAACATGAGGGCATTTATAGGCAAGACAAACGAGGGATAATTACACAAACGAGGGATAATTACACAGGGCAGGTGAGGAACATTAGACACGAGAGGGAAGCAATACTTGAAACAAGAGGGGCGGGGCCAATGACGAGACACGAGAAAAGACATGAGATGTAAAACATACACAACTCATGGCTTTCTCACATAAAACCTAAGGGCTCTGTCCCGATCCTGCCACATGACTAGAAATTCATAAACAAGAAGGTAGGACCGTGACAATCTATATGCATTATTTGTGTTTGCATTACGATATTTTAAAATCAGAGTTTCTTAGTTTCAAAGTCACTTAGATTGCTTAAATGCTCCCACATATTCACAATACACCCTAAACTAAGAGGAAACTCCAAATTTACTACGTTCATGTACATCCTTGTTTATCCTGTGGAATTCATAAAGTGTGTTATCTTGCAAAAACATGTGCTGGTTTGATTTGAAAAGAGAGACCTGGATGACCTTTGCAGGAAGAAAAAATAGCAAATTTCATCAGCTTTTCCTGAACTTTATTCATTTTGCTCTGCTTGAAGGAATTATACACACCCAACATATTTTTGAAGTATGTGGTCTGATTTTGATTTGACTACATCAAATCAGGTCCCAGAGGTAGTAACAACTGAAAAGAGGTGTTGCAAGCTTGCCACGGAGGATATGGACGAAAAGCCATTCCAAATGTACTTATGTGGACACTTACTGTATGCCACACACTCATGCAATGCTATTTGAAAACTCTTGTTATTTTCTAAAAGTCGTTTAAGTCATTGTGTTTCCTGAAAGATGTTATTCTATATACTGTATAAAGAATATAGAAAGAAGCACACATAAATAATAACATCTTTCAAGAAGTACAAACAAAAACTGTATTCGTACCTTAAACAAAAGCTTTTAACACCTCATGTAAAGTACCGTATAACTCTAAATCTTTCAAGAAACAAAAGCTTATTAGCTTTTTCCATCCTGTAAGAATTCTTGCAGCTAATTTTCTTGCAGCTGTATGAACAATGCTATATTAACTAAAAATGTAGCTGCCTGAAAATGTCTTTGCAGAAATACTAATCCACAACTCAACCTTGAAACAACAGCTGTAAACATAAGTGTTTTGACAGTTTGCCAAATATACAAGGCAAAGAATTTTATACGTTCCTCTTCTTGCAGAGTGAGACCACATGACTTCTTATAATTTGAAGGACATGGTAGAGGATATCCAGTAAAATACTGCATATGTGATCAATGTCAATTTGCAATAACAATTACGACTTACTTAAGGTGGTCTATCCCATCAGGGGTTGCAGGGGCATTATATCGCCTCATGTACTCATGCATCTCCGGAAAGCTTTTTTTCAAGTAATCCTCAGCGCTGCTTTCCCGAACAGTCCCAAAGCGGAACCCTTGTGATGGATGATGAAGCTTGAATAGTGAGAGAACCATTATCATCAACCAGGAAACACATTTTCTTCCTCTTACCATTCAGAAATGATATGCTTGCCAATCATTTTGAAGTAATTTGAAAATTATTCTTACTTTGGGATCATGTATACCCGAGAGCTGCTCATAAGTTTTCTCACCAACCATTACAGCAGCAAGATTAGCTGTGTAGGTAGACAAGCAGAACAAACAAAATATGGCCCAGAGATTCATGAGTAATCTGCCAGTCCAACATTTTGGTGGCTTAATAGCAGCTGTCCTGCCAAACAAGATTGCGTAGCAAACGTTTAGCGCTGAGGAAAAAGAGAAGACTCTGTCCCTGTTCCTACCCCTTGGGGTCATGCCGAAAGGGCTTTTCCACTCGTACAAGGTAAGAAACACAGCTGTAACATGCAAAGATACAAATATTCCTAACCACATACTCCAGTGTAGGGGCCACATGAAGGCACCAATAGGTGCCGCTGTATCTTTAGTCCTGACAAGGATTCCCAGACTGGTAGAGAAGAAGGGGCTGGTAAAGTCGATAACCTGACTGCGTGCCGAGTTGATACTGAAAGAAGTGACAGCCAGGTGTGCCGCCCCACTCATGAGGTCCCCAACCAGACCTGTCCAGCGACCGCTCTTGTAAGCACCATATTTCCCATCTCCCACAATGTAGAGGTCAAAGTCAAACTCCATGTCCTCTGCCAGCTTTTCCAGAAGATCAATGCAATAACCATAGCAACATTTTTTAAACTCCATGGGAACAGTGTCATTGGCACCTTGCAAACCCTGAAAAAGACCCTCCAACAACGCTGTATTATTTGTTAAGGGGTCAAGGCACAACTGGCCGGCCGGACACAAACCGTCCTCATCAACATCACGAGTGAAGACAAATGGGTGCTCTACCAAGGTGACTACACGTAAGTGTAGGCCAGAGGATTGCCGCCAGTCTGCCCCTTGTTGAGACCGTCTCTTATTTGGCCAAACTCCATAATCCATGACCACTTTGCTTTGCTTCCAGCTGCCAAGACGCGTCCACATTGGCTTGCCAATTGGGTCATGCTGTAGATTCCATATAAAATGGTGGCTTTCCGAGAGAATGGTAGATTCCTCTTGAACATTAATGTAGCCACTCAGGCCATCAAATGATGTGTGGGCCATGAATCTAGGAATGAACAAAAAAAAAACACATTCAAATACAAGGTCTATGTCAAAATTACCACAAAAAATGTTTGCCTCTTCAATTGCACTCAGGTGGGGAAAATAATATCATCTAATAATAGTCACCTAATAGGCTAAATGCCAATTTATGCTTTTCTGTTGAACTTGGGGTGTAGGCTACACCGCTGACACCACAGTTACACTGAAGAGAGAAGAGTGCATCTCCCCAAAAATGTGCAACAAGTATAAATATACAGTATATAGTCACTGCATTGACTGCTTTGGCCCTTTTCTACAATACATCAACAAATCTGCCATATTGGGTAGAACAAGACTGCCTTGTGAACACATACAGTACAAGTGAAAAGGGGAGCTGCAGTGTTTCTTCATAAAAAGGATGTAAAGATTTACATTTCTTAACCGATTTTAATGGTTTATGATGTGAATACAAAAACATTCAGTCTCAGCCATGATATCTCAATAGTAAGATGTGGTGAATTATTAATTGTCTTAAGGAATTGTGAAAACTCAAGCTTGTCATGCATTAATATGGCTTGTTTTTGTGATAAAGGTAAACATTATTGTTTTCTTTTTTAAATCCAGCAAAAAAAAAAGTAATAATAATAAAAACTCTCAACTCCCTGTTATATTTGCTTGCTCCTTTGCCCAGATTGCTGGAGCATCGTGTTATGAACTCAAATGTTTTGGGTTTGTGCTGTGGATACAATCATCTGTTAAATACATAAATGTAATGTCAATGTCAGTGTGCTTATAGGGCAGTCTTGCCCTTTCCAATGTGGCGGTGCCATTCACATACTATTTAGCAGGAAATACTGAAATGCAGTGGTTTATGTATGTCTATGACATCAACAGCTATGATTGGTATGCTATGTAATCAGAGATCCTTCCAGAGGCCAGATTTGCCCTGGTCTATCTCATCTTTTAAATGGTGTAGCTTTAGTAGTTACGTAAAAGATTCCAGTAAGAAACTATTTTCCCCAACAAGTTGCAATATACTGTATTGTGACAAAATAATGTATCAGTTTTTTATGAGATTTTATTCTTTAATTATTAGGAGTTTGCTGCTTGAAAAATTCCAACACTGATTATTTTGCACACAAGATTTCATTTTGAGAAATGTTCACATTGCAGAAGTGAGAAGCATTGCAAATCTCATGCTCGTGCTTTACAATAAAGGGACATGGCCAAATGGGTAAGCTCTGCTATTATTTGCAGTGGAAAACTACACTGACTTGCAAAAATAACAATTTAGCCTTGAAATTTTCTTTCTCTGTGAAAGTGCAGTGTTGGAGGTAGAGGTAACCCTGTTAAATCAATGATGGGAGAGCTGAGCATGTGAAATTGAAGCCCTGCAGCAGTATGATTGTACCTTGTGTAGTTTCCTGACAGTGCAGAGATTCTGGAAAACGCTCTTGATACGCTGTCACTGAGCATCTATGCCACTTTGTCATGTCTTTTCAAAGTGATCACAGATCTCTCTCTCTCAATCGCTAGACTTTATGTTCTGTTGATTTCAATTGATACACATGCAAATGCAGTTGTCCAGAAATGCCAGTGTTCGAGTGAGACCAACAGAGGATTAAATAATAATATCACACAAACAAATTTACAGGTTTAAAATTATGAAAGCAACAATAATAGTGCAAATATGTCAAAATCCATGATGTGTCAAATAAACAACTATGTTTTTATCACCGTTTTTTTTCCAGGTTGCTATTGTGGCTCCCCATACACGTAGGGGCTCTTCGAAGACATTTCACATTCTGAAAGTCTAGTGTGACCGGGGCATTATTCTTATGAAATATGCAGACAGTACAGCATTTCTGTGGCTCAAGATCATGCCACTAAAGATTCTTTCTTCCAAAATCTAAACAGACAGCGACTTCCCAATAATTAATTAAACTGATATGGAACTGATATAAGTAACTTATATAGAACACTCTACACACCCAACACCACTCAAATAAAGCTCCTCATGTGTAGAAAATGGAAGATCTTCACTATTTTTCACAATTTGCTCCTACCAAATCTTCATGTCTTCGGCTGTGGACTGTGGGGGAAACCAGACTACCCAGACACAGGGATAACATGCACATCACACACAAAGACCTGATGGCTCAGATAGGACTCCAACTAAGAAACTCCTTGCTGTAAGTGCAACCCACTGAGCTAAATGTCTTTTATATTAGGTAAAAAAAATGCATAAAAGTTATATGCAGGTCTTGACCAATTTTGTTATTCCAGTTTCAGTTCCAGTCTTTGAAACACTGTGTTATAATTGTGTTTCGTGACTAGCTAGGCCTACCACTGTTCTACCAAACTTTTTTAAATACATAGAAATTCTGGTACTCAAAGTGCTGCTTTAAAAAAACTAAAATTACCATTGCTTCATGTAATAGCACAAAATTGGCCTCCATTCTTTACATGCAGTGACATTCAAGATCTAGAATACTAACTAGTTGTCCTTGCTCAGACAATCATGACTTTTACTGCTCACACTTAAAGGGATAGTTCACCCCAAAATGAAAATTCTGTCATCATTTACTCACCCTCTTGTCATTTCAAACCTGTATAAATTTTGTTCTGCCAAACACAATGAAAGATATTTGCAAGAATGTCAGTAACCAAACAGATCTCATCCCCATTGACTCCCAATAGTATTTATTTTCCCCAATGTGGCAGTAAATGGGAGATGAGATATGTTTAGTTATTGATTTTTTTTCCAAATATCTTCCTTTGCGTTCAGAAGAACAAAGAAATTTATACAGGTTTGGAACAACCTGAGAGTGAGTAAATGATGACAGAACTTTCTTTTTTGGGTGAACTATCTCTTTAAAGATAGACAGATTAATGAACAACTAATCCTAAGTATTAAAATTTAGAGCGTAACTTGTTGCACTGTTTGTGGTATTGAGATACGTGATTAACTATAAATTATAATGACCAGACATTAACCGTGGCCTTTTAGGTGAAACGATTCCAAAAAATATAAAGAGAGAGAGAGAAACCCGAGACACACCTAGAGAATATCATCAAGACTTTTGCTCTTTGAAAGCCAATATGCCTCAGCTTTGTCCTGTAACCACCTAGAATACTGTACCCAGAAAGCAAAAAAGCCTGTTTTCAACAATTACACATAACACTGCTTTTGTTTTCAACAGAAGCATGTTTAAGAACTACCTGGAGAGAAATTTTCCTGATGTTAGATTTTTAGCCTCAATCACCAGACAGTTTGTGATGCCGGGTATCAGTGCCAGCTCTGGAGAAACAGTGGCAGCAGACCCCACCACTCTCGCCACAAACTCCAAAGCATCCTGGACATAATGATCTAGTGAGGGCTCACTCATACGGCCATGTGCAAGTAGACCCATTGGCAGTTCCTCTGTCGTTAACTCCTCCACATTTTGAGAGTCACCTATAACCCAGTGATAATCAGGAATTATCTGACCAAACTTTGCAACGGTATTAAAGATGTTGCGTATATCCCGTATGTCACATCCAAAGGTCACTACTGTAGAAGTTGAGTCCTTGATTGACCCCAGTTGACTTTGCAGATAAGTCGGAAAGTCGATTTTGGAGCTGATGTTGGTGGAAATCTTAATAACAGTGCCCAGATGAAATTTGGAGTTGTTGTGGAGCAAAAAGACAAAGTCGGAAATGTTCATCTGTTGACACATCACCAAACTGACGTCATACCAGTTATTCATGGACAGAAGGGAGAAGATGAGCTCTGCTTCAGGAGTTTGAGGGTTTCGCATGGCCATCTGGAAATGGAGTGAGTTCTGTGGAAAAGAAATAAAAGAGGAAATCATTACAGAACTACGAGTCTTCCATCCTGTCTGCCAAACAGAGGCAAGGCAGGAGTTTTAGATCCAACAGATTTACTTCTCAGAAACCACGATCATCTTGTATTTACAGTACACAAAAATGTCTCAGCAATATTGTGCACATGTTCTCAGACGAGAGCACATCTTAAAAGGAAGTAAGGATTTTCAGAAAATGATGAATGGCTGTACAAAAGGTCTTATATGGAAATGAATTAGCTACTGGTAAGGACTTTCCCAGAAAGAATAATCAACATGCGTCTAAAAATTGATATGCGTACGCATCATTAAACCCTATTGAGAACACTTGTGCACTAATTTTACTAAATAAGACCAACAACAGTTGGAATATTGTCTATATGAATGAGCAACCGAACATCATGTACCGAATGTGTATTCTGTTGGCATGTGACAACTGTAATTATAGTGACGGTTGTAAATATCAACATCCATATTAGGGATTCAAATACTAGACTGACAACCATATTCTGGTGGCATATTTTTAGTAACATTATTAGCATCTAGAATTTCAAAAGCAGTTTTCTAAAGATTTAAATTAATCTTCCAAAAATAGTCAAATTAGACCAGAATTCTGTGTTTTCCATTCAATTTGCTTCTTCATTAGCTTTGAACTAATAATAATATTTTAGTTCATGAAGTTATTTACTCGGTAAAATGCACACAATTATTCATTATTATTTGTCTTTTTATCCAGAAATGTTTCTCATACAGCTCAATGGACCTGACAATAATTAAATTGTTTGCGTTTCTTGATACTCGGATGACAAACAATAGCATGACACGCATTAAAGCTCAGCACACACACACGCACGCACACACACAAACACACACAAATGCACTGGGATTCACTTTGAAATGAATTTGAGGTTGAATATCTTTAAATAACTTGTCTGTGTAATGTGTGTACTGGATATTTATTCATTACACACATATACACACAGATATTCTTGTGTAATTGCCATAAAAGTAAATAATACTTTCTTATTTGTAAATGGTTTTGTAACAATAACCGTGGTTTATTCCCTGAGATGAATAACAACCCATGGTTAGATAGACTAAAGTTAGATATTACAGTATGCACAGAACTGCATAAACATGAATACAATTACCAAATAATTAACATTAAGTTCAGTAGGCCATTTGACATTTAAAAACATTTATTTCATAAAATGTTGCAATCGGATTATGTAATTATACAAAAACCCATTATCAACCCTGCACTGTCCTGCTAAGCAAAGCAAGCTGTTAACAGAGACTGCAAGATGAAATGTTTAGCTGTGCCGTTTAATTCCCCTCGGGGGACTGCTTTTAAGTGACGGCATACAGCAGGCTAATCATAATTGATTTCCAGGGATTTATTTTAAGATGTCCAAACAAACACTTACAGTACGTTCTGAGGGAGTTGTCAAGGAATCTAATGGACCTAAACAGCAGGAGGGCAAAAGAAGCACTAATGAGTAAAGAAGAGACACTTTTAGTTTTTTTACATCTTCTGGAATGTTTTGTTCCCTGAGGGAGTCCCTGCCATTGAATGATTTGTTAGCTGGAATGGAGCCAGAGCTTACTGCTGTGTCATATTAAAGCACCGGAGATCCAGCAGCGTTGAAGATGAATGGCTAAAGATAGATGATTTGATATGCCCCAGCTGTTTCGGCCATCTAAAGAGGTCCTTGGTAGACTTCCCATTTGTCTTGCCTACATCACAAACTTGAATCCATCCTTAATATTCACTGACCAACTAAGGCTAAACTATAATGTTGCTAGAAGTTATTTTACATGTGGGGTTTTAAAGAGTATACTGTAGAGATTTAACTCCTTATATGGATTAATGGGTGAATCCTATTTCTGGGTGAATCTGATGTAAATAAAAAATAATAAAATTCCCACTATTCTCAGAGGTGATTCTCATTAATATAAAACTTTTTGTACTATATTTCAGTAAAATACTGTAGAAAATTGTAATGAAGAAGGCGGGACGAGAACCGAGAGGTGCTTCCTCACGGTGCTATGCGGTGGTGCTGGACGTTCGGTGGACGACCCGATCCTCCTCCGGCTGAGGGCAGCCGGCAGCGAGTTTGCCGTTCCCTGCTCCTCCCATTTTTCACGGCGGACGGCAGCAGGCTCCGGCCCACGGCAAACAGCGATAACTCCTCTGCTCCCTCTTCTACAGCTGCCACCCCACCTCGGCCCAGGAGCACGGAAGCGAGCTCTCCGTCCCAGCCGATTCATCTTGCTACAGCACCACCGCCTCGGGCAGCCGCTGGCGGACGTCCCTCGTCCGCGCTGCCCGAACTCCTCAGCACCGCGATGCCGCTCGGCAGCGAGGGCTCTTCGACAGCATGTCCCTCCTTCCTCCCGGGTTTCGGCACCAATGTAATACAGTTCAAAGTAGGGAAGGAAGGAGGCGGGAACCGGCGAACATTCAAAAACTTTAATCAAAATAAACAAACCGGAAGTACAAACCGGAAGTAAAAGGGCCAACAGCCACCTCACAGTAGACTGCCTGCCACACAAACATAAATAAAACTTAACACATATCCGGGCCGGTCCTCTCTCATCCGTAGTCCTGTCGCTCGTCCTCTTATGGTCCCGATCTCCTCCGTGAGAGATGCGGGACCGGTGTGAGACCTCGTTGCCTCACGGCTCTCGTCCCGCCTTCCTCGTTACAAAATCATTTTGATTATTATTACTATTCATTACTACTTAAATGTGCACAACAAACCCTTTGCATCGTATAAAAAAAATCATGGTGCAATATTCTTATTAGTCCTATAGGTTGTAAAGGGATAGTTCAGCCAAAAATTAAAAATCCTGTCATTATTTATTCTCCCTAATGTTGTCCAAAGCCTGCATTTCTTCTTTCTTCTGTAGAACACAGAAGATATTTTGAGAAATGTCTCAGTGGTTTTGTGTCTATACAACGGTAGGGTCCAATGTTGTTTGGTTACCAGTGTTTGGTTTGGTTACCAGTAAATGATGAAATCATAATTTTATAATAATAGCCTTTTTATTCTATTGATTTTGGGGTGAAATGTGGTTGACAGGTTCCTTAAGGTTTACCTAATGTTGTTATTGAACCTAAAATCACCAGCACCTGCATGTTACCAAATGGTCCTTTTGTATGTCAGCTTTGGAAGAATTACTTTAAAATGACAAAAATTAAAGACAAATCTCAAGAGCTCTTTTGATGTTGAACCTCACGTTTTTTGCAGAACCTCATGTTTTTTGCAAAACCTTTGCAATCACTTTCCCTTTGGGCAATTTAGCTGCTGATGTCTTTGTAAATGACTAATTACTTCATCATGCATGCAAACTGTGAACGTCATATTTCTTAAATCTTTGAAATTCTTGATTTTTATTCAAATATTCATATATGTTTTCTGTCTGCACACTTTTGCCTGCTAATGGGATTGCAGGCTGATGGGTCCACCCAGTTATATCATGTTATGCAATAAAATAACTCCAAATATTATTTTGTTTTGTAAGACTGGGCTCTGAAAAAAAAGTATTTGTATTGTATATGTATTTTTATTTTACTTATTTATTTTATGAATCATAAACATTGTGAATGGTAAGATTTAGACAAATACAGTTAAGTTCCAGATGAAAGAGTTTTAGGATGGAAGTGTTTCAATGTTCAACAACAACAACAACAACAACAGAAAATTAATTGCTATTTGGATACACAACATACACTGACTTTGAGATCACAAGAAATCCAACTAACAATGTCATGGATGTAGTAGGCTAAACAAAGACCTGACCAGAAGATGGTGCTAACTTCTAAAGACCACAGAGGATAAGGTTGGCTTTTAGGGTGTTTACCAAAGGGTCTTTAAAACAAGTATTATGTGTCACAGGCATTACAATTGCTGTTAATTCAGGTATGCAAATTAAGCAAGTGCTGTAATGTAATGTGCTCTATGATGTTTTGCATTACTGCAGACATCAGTCCAACATAAAATACCTTCAGCGATACAGGCATGAGTATGTGGTGGATTTTGAAAGCCCCCTTTAAACGATAGGCAGAAAATAGAGGTTCTTTACAGCAATGCCACAAAACAACCATTTCTAGTTCACTAAATGTATTTTTAGCTGAAGGTTCTTAAATGATCATTTTAGCTTTGAATAGTCTGTAAAACCTTTTATATTACAGAAAGCCTTTTTTTGCAACAGACAGGTTCACTGGAAGTTAACGTTTCCTTGCGGAATTATGAACATTTATGTGCATGTCCCACATTTCACATCATTACCTCGTCATTTGAAAATATAAATATATGCAGTATGTATAGATAATTTGAAATAAAAAAAGTTGTATTACTTCACTGTTTGTAATACAAACATACAATTTCAATTCACAAAATTTCACTAAGGTTAAAACCACCTGCCCTTGTAGAAAGAGAAACAAATGAAAATATCTAGATTAAAGAAAATGTAACTGATTTCTAACATAATCATTTGATTGAAATATACCTAGCTGCTTTATTCACTATTCACTTTGTTACAGACTATGGATTTTATCTGCACCATTTTTTTTCTGTCTGACAATTAATTCAATCCAGCCTGTATTTTCAATGCCTGCACACCTTATTTTTTTGTATCTGCCAGTGTTGATAAATTCATTTAATATGAAAAAATGTGTGAGGATATTCCAAACATATCAACATGTGACCACTTGAAGATAATGCTAAAATACTTACACAGTAGGCTACAGTGCAGAATATTACTGCATTTACGTTGCTATACTATACTATTTTTAAAGCATGCATAAAATTAGTTTTTAGGAAATAGGCAGACCTGACTCTGGCGTTTGAACTCATTCTGCACGACGCTGATGACTGGTATCTGTAGCGTGGACGAAATAAATTCCAACTTCACTAATTCATTCCTGTTTTGTGGAAACGCAATGATGGCAGAAACTCCTTGCACGATGACAGTGTGGCAAACGCTTTGCAGGAACGACACAGGATCTGCACTGCCAGGAGATGAAGAGGAAAACGAAAAAGCAGGTAATTCTCCAAGTCCTGCTTCAACAGCCATGACTATCTCAAGGGTCAGGTTGTAAGGTAAAAGCCCTACCACTCTATTAAGGGTCTCCATAGCGAATATAACAGAGTCTCTAGGTAGGAACACAGTCTCCGTATCCACTTGTTTGAGTATTGTTTTACTTTTTGAGGTCCTGTGGGAGATATTTACTGAGCTTTTAGTCCTAATGCCCCTCCATTCATGGTCAAGTTCACTTTGGATAACGATGTCCCACTCCTCTCCAGTTTCTCTGCCTGTGCCCCAGTCCATTTCTGTATCCCAGAGGGCATTGTGCCTAAATACTCGAGGTTGAAGGTTCAGAGCTCCTACTCTCACCGTATGTCCGATTCTCTTTAGAATCTGACATGGTTGGGGATGTGCTAGAGATGCTGGAACCACAAAGAACATCATCAAAGCGCTCGGCGCCAATAAACAGAGCCACACCAACCTTCCCAGCGCACACTGCATCCAAGAGCCCGTCATTACTCAAAAAAACCCTTGGATGAGGTTTGGAAACGACGGGAACCGCGTCCACCTGTTCGCCTGGTGGTTCCTGCACAGCGTTGGATAAATGATGGATCGCCGGTGAATGTCATAGACGCAGCAAAGTTGCGCTCCTCTCCAACAGGCTTCCGAGCGATCGACAGCAGTGCACATGTCCAACGCGACTCAAAACACTTGCCTCTCATGTCAAATGCGTTTACGGGCAAAATATTTGAAGTGTGAAATAATTAAGATGTAAAGCAAAACAAAATACGGTCTTTCCAAACAATAACTCAACGCGAAGTTGATGTGAAACAGAAAAGGCTCTACTGTTCTCCATATCAATGTAACCGAAGTCTGAAAATGAGAAAAATATATAATTTTTACACGTATAGGCTATCTTTTCTCTATCCTGTATTTAAAACAAAATTGCGATGGAGATCGTTTACGCGTAAAGTGCTTTAAAAAAATAAAGTAGCCAATAAATGGTTGCCAAATATTCTAGTTTTAAAATGTAATGCAATGCGGTAAACTCCCAGACTGTCCCTGGAACAGTGCAGATTATTACACAGGCTGTGCTGGGTTTAACCCTGTCAATACCGCAATGAAACCTGCTGCTGCTGCTGTCAAGTCCAGTTGAAAAGGATACAATGTAGGATATGTCTGGCGACGTAGTTTTCTTTTCTATTGCTATATGTTTTGTATGTAACAAAAATGCACTTAAAGTAATATTGAATCATAAACGATAGCCTATTTCTTGCATAATGTACTCACCCTTATGCCATGCCAGACCTACTTCATATAACATTGTCATATACTGTACTTCATATACTGCAATAAACCTCTTCATCTGAACACTTTAGAATTTTTTACTTAAAAACATCTGGCCCTTTTTATACAAATAAAGCTCTAAAAAGGGCATAATTACATCTATAGGTGAATATTCTTTAACTCCATAAAAAAATGGATCTACGGAAGATTTGCACACAATAGTGCCTTACAATATCTGGTGAGCAATGCCGACAGAAACAAGATGTCGCTTGTTATTTAAATTAAATTTAGTTTAAACCAGGATAAGCAAATCCGTTTGTCTACAAATCACTTTTACTGACCTGATAAACAAGTGTGAAATGAATAGGTAACATCTCTGTAGTTACTAGCATGAAATCTTCCATACAGAGGGCATTAAACTCAGAGTGTAGACCCTCATCATGAGAGAGGTGGGCTTTCAATATTGACCTCTTGCCCCTCAATTGACAAGCCAGAGCAATAAATCTCATGTTTTCATTGCTCACCTATCAGACCTCATTATAAGAGCTGACCTAAGCACCAGGCTTGACTGGCTGCATCATCAGCCTGTAATGCTCCGGTGATGTTTAATGTGGGACTTAAGAAATATCATTCTGACCTGTCTATACAGTATAGCAGGGGTTCTCAGGGAGGGTGAGTCACAATCCAAATCTGGCTCACAGATGAAGGGTCACAAAAATCTACATTGTGCATGGTTAGAATAGTAAAACAGAGATTACTGAAAACGTTTTTCATATATTTTGCTTCGGATGTCAATGCAAATCAATCTGTCGGCTGGTAAAAAGCTTGCCAAGCTAAATGCACATGGTCAGTTTTTATGGTTTTCACTCTCAAAATGCACAAAAAAGGTAAAGAAAATACAACACAAACCAATACAGGAAAGAAACACCTGCAGGAAAGAAACTTGTGCAGACTACAGTGTGCTTTCTGTGGCAAATAATTGCCAATTCAACACTCAAAAAATGCTGGGTTGCTTTAATCCATGGTTGGGTAAGATCCAACTAAATCCAACTATTGGCTTTAAATTAACCGTTGGGTCTTAATTTAAGCCAATGGTTGTGTTTGTCAATGTTTTAAGAACAAAACATTTGTTAAACCAAAATGATCAGTTTACTTTTTCAGTATATATTCCACATGTGCAATCTCTAGTATTTCTATCAATGTTTAATAAAAAAACAAAACATTTTAATTTATTTTTCACAATAAACAATTTTGGGTCACCGCAGAAATTTGGGGCCCATAAAAAACCTACAGTATTGTATCATAGTATGAAATATGGATGACCAGTATTAGGACACATGAGAATTGAGGATTCCATCATATTGTACATTTCACCTTTTGTCAGAACAGAAAAAGAGTAGTGCCACAAATCACACTTTTAATGCAGTGTGCTGTTCTGGAGACCTCATCTAATCCACAACAAAGTGGAAACACACCCTATGGCCCTCAGAGAAATAAAAGGCTTGCCAAGTAAATGTGTAGCAGTTCAGCAGGTATTGGTGCATTGGTCCAGGTATCAGTTCTAGATTGGATAACAGGCCTGCAAATATTGAAGAAGGGTTTGGGTTTAGCTCAAACGTACAAAGACAGAATGTTAAATTGTAGTTTAAATCCATGCTTAATTTCCCGTCTACTGATTTGGGGAATTCAAGGACATTGAAACATATTTACAGGTACATGCAATTTAGTATTAAGACATAATTTTGTAAGCAAACATGGATAGCTCAAGATTTATATTGAACTACTTTTATTATTTATTTATTTTGTAGAGAAATTATTTTTTATTTTAACATTGATTTTTATCGATTTGAATTTTGGTTGAACAAACTTTTGGACTTTAAGTGCATGCCGACTCATTCTTTTTTACTATTTGAACAGTAAAGTCAAAATAACACACACACAAAAAATGTTGAACAAATAACCTTAAATATTATAATAATTTATTATTTATCTTATAAATATTTTAATATATGTATATGTTTAGTAGCTTGCACAGTATCAACTCGCCTCATTCCTTTATACATGTTGTTTAATGCCTTAGGTAAAAGACACTATTTCAGTTTTTCAAATGTCACTTCCATGGGTTCATTGAGAAAGGTATGACTTTAAAGAAATAATAATTATTTGAATTCATGACATTAACCAAATCAGCACATGTGCTCCACAGGGCACTGTGGATATAGTGTTTGTCAATATTAGTGTATCAGATGCATTTTCTTTCTTGTGTTGATGCTTTTTTGAATCCCTGTGGCGTCAAAAAACCTTTTTCCTACTGTGTCCTTTTAGTTTCTCCAAGGTTTTTGTTTACAGTGCGTTTTTCTACCACACTTTCATGAAAATCTGTTTACATTACACATTTAAGACTCCCTGATATACGCACAATGGTTACATTTTCTTAATAATAGATGCTGTGGTTTTATAGACCTGTCATGACTCTGCTTCATTTAGTCATGTTTTCTTGGTCCTGTAGCAGAGCCATGACAAAGTCTTTGGTTATGTGTGGAGAGAAACATATTATTGTCCTTTTGACAATAATATGCGTTCTCTCCAGTGTCTCGTCTCTGTTCCCGCCATCTCGTTTCCTTGTTATCCTTCCCTGAGTGTTTCATTACCCACACCTGCCCTGTGTCGTTATCCCTCGTTTGTCTTGCCTATATATACCCTCTTGTTTCTTTGTCTTGTGCGTGAGGATTGTACTCTGTTCTACGTCGTGTATATGCATCATGCCAGTCATTGGTCCTGTGTTAAGATCCCAGTCCAGTCCAGTCCAGTCTTAGTAAGTGTTTTGTTTTGGTTGTCAAAGTCATGTTAAGTCAAGTGTTATGTTAGTTTAGTCTAGACTAGTTTATTTTTCCTGTCTCGCTTTTTACGTGGGTCTCGTGGGTGTTTTGTTTCAGTTTTGTCTATTGTTCATTAAATATATTCCGTTAACCCCTTCATTGCCTTTGCCTGCTTGCATCTGGGTTCTCCCTCTTCGAAATCCTTGACAGAATCCACACGCCAACGCTGAACCCAGCAGGCAGCATTATGGACGTCCTCTGATCTCGCCAGGTTCACCTCCTTTGTAGCATCCGTCAGGGTGAGGCTGACATGGTGGAGTACACTGAGAGGTTCCTGGAGGCTGCAGAGGATATGGCTTTTGGTGAGGCGGAGCTAACGGTGATTTACAACAGTGGCCTAAACGATCCGATCTCGCGGGCGGAGATGAGGATGCTGAGGCCGCTGCGCTTCGAGAATGTGGTCAGATATGCCATTAACCGGTCTGAGCCAGGGGTCTCAGTTCATTCTAAGTCTCCGTCCCCGTTGGTCACGATCCCGGAGGATCGTGCCATCCAGATCGGAGTCGTGGGCATCACCTCACCGTCCGTCTCACTCCCTGCAGCCTCTCCCCCACCAGTCAGCCTTCGAGGCAGGCGAGGAAGGAGGGAGTCCTGGAGTTCCTCGTCGGAGGCTTCCAACCCGGAGCCAGCTGCGCCCTTCACCTCATTCCTTCAGCCGACCACCAGTCGGGTGGTTCGGCTGAAGAAGAAAAGGCAACGGAGAGGGGCGTCCAGTCCGGTGCAGCCGGCATCCAGTCCGGTGATCCAGCCGGCATCCAGTCCGGTGCAGCCGGCATCCAGTCCGGTGCAGCCGGCGTCCAGTCCGGTGCAGCCGGCGTCCAGTCCGGTGCAGCCGGCGTCCGGTCCAGCCGGCGTCCAGTCCGGTGCAGCCGGCATCCAGTCCGGTGCAGCCGGCGTCCAGTCCGGTGCAGCCGGCGTCCAGTCCGGCGATCCAGCCGGCGTCCCTGCCGGTGATCCAGCCGGCGTCCCTGCCGGTGATCCAGCCGGCGTCCCTGCCGGCGATGCAGCCGGCGTCCCAGCCGGCGTCAAGCCCTGTCCAGCCGGCCTTCCAGCCGGCGTCAAGCCCTGTCCAGCCGGCGTCAAGCCATGTCCAGCCGGCGTCAAGCCCTGTCCAGCCGGCCTTCCAGCCGGCGTCAAGCCCTGTCCAGCCGGCCTTCCAGCCGGCGTCAAGCCCTGTCCAGCCGGCCTTCCAGCCGGCGTCAAGCCCTGTCCAGCCGGCCTTCCAGCCGGTCCCTGGGAGACTCCCAGGGTCAAAGACTGTTCCCCCCAGGACTTATCCTAAGTCCCCCAGGACGCCGCGCCCTCGAGTGCAGCCGGGGACTGGGACTATTCCCCCTAACCCTTTTGGACTGCCCCCTATGGGTCCTGGTTTGGGCCCTCCCCCCTCCCATGTTTGTTATTTTTATCACATCCTAATCCTTTCGTTTTGTATTCCTGTCTGCCCTTGATATTGTTTGCCATGTTTTGCCTTGTTTTGTCTGTCACCCAGTCTGTCTTGTCTCGTCCGTCTACCCCTTGGTGAGCACCTGGAGGTGCTCATTAAAGGGGGGGGGGGGGGCTTCTGTCATGACTCTGCTTCATTTAGTCATGTTTTCTTGGTCCTGTAGCAGTGCCATGACAAAGTCTTTGGTTATGTGTGGAGAGAAACATATTATTGTCCTGTTGACAATAATATGCGTTCTCTCCAGTGTCTCGTCTCTGTTCCCGCCATCTCGTTTCCTTGTTATCCTTCCCTGAGTGTTTCATTACCCACACCTGCCCTGTGTCGTTATCCCTCGTTTGTCTTGCCTATATATACCCTCTTGTTTCTTTGTCTTGTGCGTGTGGATTGTACTCTGTTCTACGTCGTGTATATGCATCATGCCAGTCATTGTTCCTGTGTTCTTGTGTTAAGATCCCAGTCCAGTCCAGTCTTAGTAAGTGTTTTGTTTTGGTTGTCAAAGTCATGTTAAGTCAAGTGTTATGTTAGTCTAGTCTAGTTTATTTTTCCTGTCTCGCTTTTTACCCCCTCGTGGGTGTTTTGTTTCAGTTTTGTCTATTGTTCAATAAATATGTTCCGTTAACCCCTTCATTGCCTTTGCCTGCCTGCATCTGGGTTCTACCTCTTCGAAATCCTTGACATAGACCCATTTCTAAAACTCAATTCTAATGACTTGTTCTGTTTGAAGGTATTATTCATACATTTCATAGACATTTATCCTTCGTATTGCATTTGTATTATTTCTCTTTTTCTCCATTCATGCATTAACCTGGAAATGTATAGTCATGTGTAGTTTAAACAAGTATTTAAAGTGAAATGCTATGATACAATGTAGGGTGTAGAATGTTGCTAAGCAACAATGACACTATTTTCTAGTCATAAGAATTTGTGAATAATTTTAGTTTAAAAAAAATCATGCTGAATTTAATCACAGTTGTTTGCATAATGAGTAAGTTAAAAGTTCTCCTCAGCTCATCTACTTTCTTTGGTTAAAAGCATCTGCTACATTTATAAATGCAAAAGCAATTATAATGCTTTTAACAAAGAGTAGGTTTTACCTTGGAGAATATAAATATATATACCAGAAAACATTTTTTTGGATGTTAATTCTGGTGAAAGCTAAGTTTTAGCATTCCAATTTATTTCTGTTTCACTTACTTGGTTTAAATGCACAGCCTGCACTCTAATAATATGCATCTCAGCTAATAATATATATCTGAATGAAAATAAATCCATTTTGTGCAACCAGCAACCACTCACTTTACCAGTTGAAAAAACATATCAACTGGCAAACTAGTTGTTGCTAAAATAAACAAGTCTGTTAATGTGATAAAACATATGATTAACTGAATTAAGGAAATATATTCAGAAGCCACCACTGTTGCTGACAACATGCTGTGATGGTTGTATCTCGCAACATATTCAAGTTAACCATCAGTTCACAATGCCCTAAATTATGTGTTGAGCATTGCAGCTATCACGTCTCCCCACACTGACAGCATTATGACTGTGTTCACATGCTGTGTGATTTTAGGTTCTAACAACTCTCTCAAGTCCTTTTATTAATGCGTCAACATTTTGTGAACCAAGCAAAGGCATTCTTGGTAGTCCTGGGAGACTGCTTCAATATTTTCATTTTAAAGGTGGCTCATGCAAAGGAATGAGTGCATTTCATCAGACAAGCTTGACAGCAGAATAAATTTTTAGGTCAGCCTGAGATTTAAAAAACAGTTGACATTTACAAGGAAGTTGTCACCTGTTTCAGCACATGAGTGCATAAAAGTACTTGAATCAACAGCATGTGCATTACAGTAACACACAATCTCAAGTGGGTTATTGTATTTATAACACTAGATAGGTACATTTTCTGAAGAAAATGTGAGTGATGCTTTGTGGCAAACTGCGGCACTGGGCACTAGGGTGATGACACTTTAAGCCATGAATGAATCTAACCAACCCCCATGTTTCTACGATGTTCTGATGCAGAGATATAGGCTTTGCTAAATTGTTGCTAGGCTAACCTGTTTGGTTGCTATGGGTGTGGCCTAACATCTGCCAATTGATGATGCTCTAAGCTATGAGTGAAACAAACCAACCCCCTTGTCTCTACAATGTTCCAATGCAGAGATATAGGTATTGCTAAATAGTTGCTAGACTGACATGTTTTGTTGCTATGGGCGTGGCTTAGAAGCATCATGATGATCCTGGGACACTGATTGGTTGCCTGAGTAAAACAAGCCCACCCCCTTGTCTCTATGACACTGTGTTGCAAAGATATCCACCTGGACTTTTTATAATGGGAGTCTATGGGATCGGTTGCTAGGTAGCTGTAAATAGTTGCTATGGGCGTGGCCTAATAGCTTCATGATGATAATGTGACACTGATTGGTTTCCTGGGTAAAACGAGCCCACCCCCTTGTCTCTACGACACTGTGTTTCAAAGACATCCACCTGGACTTTTTATAATGGGAGTCTATGGGATCGGTTGCTAGGTTGCTGTAAATGGTTGCTATGGGCGTGGCTTAATATCTTCATAATGATCATGTGACACTGATTGGTAGCTTGAGTAAAATGAGCCCACCCCCTTGTCTCTAAGTGGTTATAGTGCGAAGATATTCAACACGTGACAGTTTTACGCCTTATATGGGCATGTTTCCACTCAATGGGAAATTTTGGGTGCCTCTTACACCCCAGGGGTGCAACTTACACCCTATTGTGATGTATGTTGTTACAGAGCCTGATAGCCTCTTCAAATGAGGAAACCGGCACGTTTCTACGAAATCCTCGCTCGGAGCTACGACCTGTCAAAGTTAGGCGCATTATTAAGTCAATGGGATTTTTCGGGTTTTTATTCGCCCCCCATCAAACACCCCCCACCCGATCGCTTCTAAAAGTCATAGCACACCATTACTCAATGGGCCGCTCGATTTGAGCCCTCATTCATGGGTCTACGACAAAAGAAGAGTGGAGAAGTAGCGTGCCGAAAAAGTGGCGGAACAAGAATAATAAAAATAAGTATGTTCGAATAATAATAGTGAGCTTTTTTGAAAAGCATCACTAATAAGTATGACGAATAGTAATAGTGAGCTTTTTTTCAAAAGCATCACTAATAAGTATGAGGCAATAATAATAGTGAAATTTTTTCAAAAGCATCACTAATAATATCCCCCGACAATAATAATAGTGAGCTTTTGCCAAAAGCATCACTAATTATAAACATAATTGTTTATTAAATTGTAACATTTATTAGTTATAATCAATTATTTAGTCAAGTGATAAATAATAGAATTATTAAGTCAGGTGATAAAGTTGTTCTTGGCTGCAAAGCATCACAGCAACTTACATTTATCTGCAATTTACAAGCTTTGAACACATCTTCAAGCTGATTTCAGACTTGCAGCTATCCAACTCAGTCTCAAGGCAGTTCGTGACAGTGTCACTAGCATGATTTTTTTTCGTATCACTGGCACGACTTTTTTCGTACACTCAGCATGACTTTCGATATACCACGTGTGTACATACATTTAACCCGATACCAGAGGAAGCCACACATATTTCACAAGATGGCAATAAGCTACCCCTTACCCCACTCAAACCCTAAAATCACAGGCGCAAAGGCTAATTTTGCTAAAACTAACACATCTTACAAGGTGGCTAAGCAACGATAAAGGTCCACCCTAACCAGCCCCTAAACCTAACGTCACAGGGGCGAAGTGAAATCATAATAAAACGTACAAATGAGACCGTAGGAATTCCCACGAATGAGCCACCTTGTAAAATAGGCACAAATTACCATCAGATTGCGTTGATATATATTTATACATAAAATATACTGCATATTAAAGGTGCAGTGAACTGGCCGTTTTTATTGTTTTATACTATTGTCTGATGTCTACTTAAGACATTCGCATGGTTTTTACATTCAACAACATAGGCTATTTTCAACCCTGGTTTTGAGGCCGGCTCTACAAACGATCGGTTTTTAAGGGCGGGCGCATAGAAGACTTGGAAGTAAACACCCACTGCTATGAATGGATATCAGCTTGCGTAGTTGACTTTGGTTAGAATTTGGTTATACACGTAACGTTACGTAACGTGATTTTACTCAAACGTACGGACTTATTTCCAGGATGTGATGGCAAGGCTTTGCATATAGTTTGTACAGCCTATAGTTGTATGGTGTTTAGTGATATATGACCGTGTCATGGTTCTGCCCCACCTTGTCTTGCTTTTCTTGACCTAGTGGCAGAACTATGATAGAACCTCTTGTTTTATGTGGAGAGAGACAGTTTTGGCATTCCATATACTCCCTCTCTCCGGTGTGGCGTCTCTGTTCCCGCCCTTTCGTCTCGTTATTGCTTGTTAATTAGTTCATGTCCCGCACCTGTCCCCTTCTTGATTTAGTCCCCTTTATATAGTCCTCTTGTTTCATTGTCCTGTGCTGGTTCATTGTCGTTTGTCTGGTGAGTGCCTGTTCTGTGTCAGTCTAGTCTAGTCTAGTCTAGTCTAGTCTAGTCTAGTGTAGTCATTTGTAGTTATGTTCATGTTCATGTTTATGTAATCTTAGTCTTGTTAGGTGTATTTAGTCTTAGTCCTGTCCTGTTGTGGATTCCCCTGTTTTGTTCTGTTACCCCCACGTGGGTCTTTGTTTTGTGTTTATATTTTATTAAATGTCTTGTTAACTCCTTACCCGCTGTCTGCGTCTGGGTCCTCTGTACTTGTGTCCTTGTTCCCTCACCATTCATGGACACAATTACAGAGGACCCAGAACGTCTTTAAAAATGAACTTCAACTACGCATTCCTACTGTCGGATTCCGAAGGAATGTTATGCAGCGACTGTGTTCTTCCACAACCAGGCATGTACAATATTTTGCGATCTTTAACGGCATGATGCTTACACTCGCTCTATCTAGTTCCATGCAGCTTGTGTTCAGTACTGTTCGCTGAGGCTCGTGTCAATAACAGTTGTTAATTTATGAAGGTAAATCCGTGCCAGAAAGATTTGCATGCGCAGGATAACATTTGTAAAAGCGTACGCGACATTGCAAGCGAAAAATAAATTTGCATCCGCAAAAAAGTTTTGTAAAGTTGTAAATCAAGCTGCAAGTGAAAGAAAACAAGTTTTGCAGCATTGTATCATTTTTCGTAAGCGTAATTCATGTGTTGTGAAACAGCAACTTCATATTACGACAAATAATTATGATCGTATCGTAATATAAAGAATCGTGTACAAATGAGATATCTATGATAGTCGGGTGCATGCATTAAAGTGTCTGATGTCTGCTTGACTGGCGCGTTATTGAACCAATCAGATAAGAGAAAACGATGAGTCATCAGGAACCTCATTTGATTGGTCACAAGAAGGTAGCCCGCCTCCGCCATAAGTACATAAAAAGGAGTGTTACAAACATTCTCATTATCTTAGTCCTATTTTAGCCTTCTTACCTCATAACAATGATTTTTAATTTGTGTTGTCAGGTTTGATTATGCTGGAAATTTCTGTTTGACCTCATTTGACGTAAACCAATGTAAAGTGTGTAAAGTAACCTGCAATTTTATGTTTTAAACAGACATGTAATTACAGATTTTAGCTTTAAAGGACCAGTGTGCAGTTTTTTGGAGGATCTATTGACATAACTGATTATAGGCCTACATAATTGTTTTCATAGGTGTACAAAGACCTTACATAATGAAGCGTTATGTTTTTATTAACTTAGAATGAGCTATTTCTATCTACATACAGTGTGGGTCCCCTTACATGGAATGTTGTTGCCATGTCGCCATGTTGTTTTTACAGTATCCCTAAACAGATGAACTTCTATAGAACGCGTTTCGTAAATACGTTATCTAATTCGAGTAAGAAGTGAAAACGTGGCGACATCTTAATCCTCTCTCGTCCTCCGTAGCACTTCGAAAGGGAGTGGTGGAGTGAGCGGTTGGTTGAAATTTACATCCTCACCTCTAGATGCCGCTGAAAATTACACAATGGTCCTTTAAGGGAATAAAATAAGGTCAAATTTGCCATTATGTTTGCCTTTAGGTTAAATGTTTAGTTTCATCAAAATAAAATTTGATTTTATGTACTGTAATTGGTTTAAGAATGTTGCAACTGAATTGAATTATTGGGATCCTTGGAGCATATCAAATTAGCTCTGTTTTCTCTCTCTCTCACTTGCAGACAACAAGACTCCATTGTCCTTTCACAATATTTCTGTCATTTCAGACAGTGCAACAACAACTGTAGGTCTTTTGGGAACAAGTGAGTTCTCTGCATAACAAAATAGCTTCGCTGAAGTCAAAGAAGCATATCCACAAAACAACACGGATGTGTCAACCACACATCATGCTACACTGTCAAAATACACTCAACACATATTTAAAAAACAACTCAACTTTCCTCTTTCAGTTTGTACATGGTAAATGTATCACAAAATATGAAGTTAAGTTGAAGCTAAAAAAAACATTATTATTATATAGTATAAATTTAAAAAAGCATGAATGTCTGGATTTCAAATATTAGTGGAACATGTTCATGTAAACCTGACCTAGGGTTACTATCCTGAGACACAGATGTAAACAGAATCGACTGAAACTTTTTTTATGTGAATAATACATAGTAATGTGTTCAAAACATTTACTGTCGGTGTTGTTTTTAAGATGGTCAAGTTTAATGTTCAAAACTAAGGCTGAACTCCATTGTTTTCATGGAACTGTCATGATCAACCATTTCTTCATCTCACTGTTCACCATCTCCAGAATTCTGATCTCAGGCTTTTTTTAAATACTAGTTCAAGTGCGTTATGAAAAAACACTTTGATTATTCTGTTACATATATCTGTGCAATTTGGTATAATGTTAAATTTAAATACGAAGTAAATGGTTGTCCCTGCTTGTCTAACAATTTGTGTTTGTATATAAAATAAACATTTGTATTTTCAAAAATATTATTGCATTTCATGACGTTTATTGAGCTGGCACGTGTGACCAAGGTAGATGGATTAAACACAATATCACATGATTTCCATTAAGGGAACACAGGGAGCATCGGTGCCCCCTGGTTTTTGCATTGCATTGTGGGAATTGTGTGGTGCAACATACCTGTCGGACTGTGTTTTCCATCATTGCTCTGGTTGAGGTTTTATCATTTATTCTACTTGCCATTCCATTTACAAACTGTTTCAATAAAGTGAATCTCATTTGACTGTACTCCTGAGTCTGTGTATCCTTGCAGTTGTACCGTATTTGATGCTGGGGAACGGCTTTGTGTTGGTGTGTGTGAGGGCTTTGTGTATGGGAGAGCCTGATCTTTCAATGTCTTCCAGAAACACCTCCAGAAAAGATTTTGTATAAAGGCTTCCAGCCTTGGCGGACTTAACAAAACTGAGTGTTTATTTGTATAAGTACTGGAAATTATCAAGAGAGGTAGTACATTTCTCTGGTAAGTTTATTTTTCAAGGTCAGGGTATGGACAGCAGAAGTTTGAATTCTTTACCATCGTTATGCTTTGTAAATTTCTAAATCAAATAGGCGCACACTTTCGCTTGCTATCAATATAACCGTGTGCGTTTGGTTAAAAACTGCTTTCACTATGTAGTTCACCATTGACTGAACATTGGCCATGGCTTTATTGTGTTTACAGCTATTACAAAAAACGTGTAATACGATTGGAATTTATTTTGGATGATAGAATTAACATATGAAGAGTTTGGTTCCAAAATGACATAACTTAAAAAAACTTTCAAAAACGGAGTTATCTCATTTTGGAACCAAACTCTTCATATACAGTATATATAAAATAACAATGGTACCTTATATTTAGTGAAATATAATCAATGCAATATTTTGTTTTCCATATGACTAGACCCAATATCCCATATTTTGTAAATAGTATATAAAAAGAAGGCCAGGACACATTTTTTTTAAAACAACCATTGATATATAAATCTAATACTCCATTGTGTTAGGAGTGAGGTTCAAATGAGTTACAAATGTGTAAATGTAAACATCAAAAGATATCTTGCTTGGTTAAATAAAATAAAGGGCATTAAATATTTTAAATGAGAGTGAGAAATGACACACCAATAAAACACAAACACACATATAAATGTCCACATTGCAAATTTATACCTATAATTTTTGTAACATTTTAGAACTTCCTGGTGGTCTGATTCACGATTTAAAAAAACTGCATTATTGAAAACTCTATACATCTATTTATGTACAGTAACTCAATCAATAAAGCTGACCTCGTAAATAATAGCATGAAATAGAATTGCTAATCAGCTGAGAACATCCCATGAGGAGCATCTGTCACAAGCTCTTTGGCATTCCAGACCATAGAAGACGTCTGAAGACAGGCAGAGACATGGAAGAGATTACACACAAAGTTAATAGGAAAAACAAATTTGTGTTCTGCAGGTGTCACATGCTGATACACACAACATCTTATGCACACACACATTGAAATCAAAGGAAGATTGCGTTTCTGAACATATTGGAGTCACTTCTACACTGAGATTTATTTCTGCCATAAACACAGATAAGAATTAATAAGCTTCAAAAAGAGATAATACGATTTTTACATATCAGGCACTACGTTATTTACTGTAAAAAGGATCTGGTCGCCAAGACGTCACATTCTTTAAACAAACCATTCCTACAAACGCAATACATTTTCCTGTCCTCCTCATATAGACATGATTTAATGTAATTTAAATATGTTGGATAAATGATTTAATTAATTTGTTTATGTAACATATTTGCCATTTTAAGTTTTTTAAGTTTTCTTTTAAAACAACTGTTAACACTTGTTAAAGTTTTAAATTAATGTTTGGTTTCAGTGGTAACTAACTTATAATTTACCTCTAATTTAATTAATTAATTCTATCCTGTTGTACTAGCAAAAGCCAGCACCTAACATCACAATTAAATTTATGCATTTGACAGAAGCTTTTGTATCCCATCGTATTCATATTTATCTCAAAGACATGATCACGCATTAATCAATTTTCAGGCTAAGGTGTTAAATAAGTTAATTATCAATTGTAAAACAATTTGTGCATGAATAGATAACAAATCAATAAACATTGAGTCATCTAGGAGTTGCAAAATGGAGGTATTTTGTAACAAACATGCTATAGTCACTGGTATGGAAACATTCACTACTAAACTATTTATAACGTCAGGCTATTGCCATCTAAGCACCAAACATATTCAGAAAGTATTGCAACGTGCAAGGAGTAATAGTTTAATTGCCATTCTGTGCCATCCTTGTTGGTGTTATTGCAAGATTATGAAAGTGGTTTTGTGAATACAAATGTATCTTACTCCAGGGATGAAGATGGTAAATCCTCATGGAGCTCTGTCAGTTTATCACGTGCCTTGTAAAAACATAATGATTACATTTTTTGTTTACATGTAATTTCAGCAGTGGAAGCTCATTTAAATTATAAATGCCACTTTTCTTTTTAGTGTGATTTATTTAAAAAGCCATGTGTGTAGCTCTCATACTGTTTCACAGCTCATGTAGAAATACTACATGGCCAAGATGAGCTTTACGGGTGACATAACAAATGCAGTTTTTATGATGAAAGCATTTGGTGTGGTCTACATGTCAAGGTTTGTCCCTATCCTTAAAATACTCATGTTCTTATTATTTGAAGTCGATGCAAAAATCATTCAAAACTCATCAAATATAAACATGTTGTGAAACATGAAACATATTCAAGGAGAAAAATAAGAAAACAACATAATTTTGTCTCGTAGTTTTACATTCTCTTTAGTCCAAAAATAGCACAATTAATGTACATGAAAATGTACATATATTGTGTTGACATCAATAGAAACTGGTGCAATAATTAAAATGAATGAACGTAAGGTGCCAGTAATTCTACTGTAGGAAGTCCTAGCAACAGCTCAGTTTGCACATAATCTGCTAGCCTGAAGGTACTCTGACTTCCACACACATATTTTTATCTGTAGGTGTATACAAATTCTTAAGATACAGACACTGGCTCTCGGATAACGATAAAGTAAAAAAAGTTTATCCATGGTTTACTCACCCACCTGGAAAAGCTTTACTTAACAGCACCCGGTTCATTTTCTGGTTAAACTCAGAAAGATAAAATGTATGTCTTATTCTAGCAAACTGTACTGATGGGGTTTGCATTTCATACTGCATCTGTGCTGTTGAAAAAAAATGGAAATCTTGGATAAGAAAGGAAAGCAAAAACATGGGCTTAGACTGGATTCATTAATAAATGTATAAACGTTCATGTTATTGGCCTTTTGGATCCCAACATTTCAGTTTTTCAGTATATGAGTGGACAAAGACTTGTAAATCTTGAATAATTCTGTTATTATTTTGAAGTAACGTTTAAAATTGTAATATTTAAATCATCTTTGTTTGACGTTTACAAGTATTTATTATCTAATCATTCAACTGCGATAAACAAGTTTAAATCAAAGAGTGTTTACATTGTAAAATTGTAATCATGTAGCTCTAAAATAACAATATTTTCTTTCTGAAATAAATGGACTGTGTTCAAAGTCAAACTCTATCAACATCTGTGACAGTTATATTGTTATAATAGAAGCTGTCTATGGGTTAATTACACTGTAGGGTTTATAAGCAGGCATGTAAAGCTTGTATTTTTTATATACAATTTTAATTTTTGCTACATGGCCCTGATGAGCTTTACATACAAGCATAACCACATTACAGTGCACATTTCTGTTCTTTGTTTTTGAGAAATCGAAGAAGTAAAAATTATTTTCTATTGTACTTGGCATTTTTGGAACTTGTATTTATCCATTATATCATTATATTTTTAAAACATTAACTTTTTTTGTAAAAAAGATATTTCAACTATTCAATCGAATTGGTTGTCCACATCAAATATGTTTAAATTCCCCTTTGTTAGCAGAGCACATTTCCCATAACTTTGTATCAACAGAAAATGGCTGTATCAGAAAATTTGCTCTCTCTCATCTCTCACCAAAACCTTTCATGATTAATTCCTTCCCTCCTATATTATCTCTATGAATGTTTTATAACATTGTGAGTTTGAGAGTGAAGATATAAAATGACACAGACATTTACCACAGCACTGCATGGCACTTCTGACCCCTTTTAACTTTCATATCATGATCCCTCTAGAAAAGCTGTCAGCCACTCAGTTCTAATGGTCTCTGTGCTAAAGATATATCAATGAAAAAATAATCCCTACATTTTCGCCTGCAGGATACCACATTTTAGATTAACCCTCTTTCTTAACCCCTTTTCGTCTTGAATGCATCCAGCTTTTATGTTAACAAAGCGCCCATGCAGTAAAAGGAAATATATTGCTTTTGTCAATATGTACTGTATGTGATAAATTCCAAGATCGAGGTGCATTATTAATAGTGGTATTTTTTTATTATCATGTTCTTCTAAAATAAAATTTATGTAAAAAATGTGCTAATATCTATGAACATTATTCTGTGTTTCCTACTATGGAATTGTGTCTTAAAAGGTTAATGTATTTAAATTAACTATTATATTGTTTTCACACCATCCATTCAATATTTTTTTTCTAATTGAGACATTCAATTCAATTTTATTTATATAGCGCTTTTCACAATGTGCATTGTTCCAAAGCAGCTTTACAGGGGCAAATAAGAAAAACACAGAAAGGTAAAACACAGCACAGTGCATGGTGTTTATAGACCAAGCAAGATCATTATAATAAATAATATCTAATAAATAAATGAATAAATAAATAAATAAATAAATGCAGTCTCCCGGTGAGCAAGCCAACACTGCACTGCTCTGCTGTGGCGAGGAACCCAAACTCCAATGCTGAATAATGGAGAAAAAAAAAAAACCTCGGGAGAAACCAGGCTCAGCCGGGAGGGCCAGATCTCCTCTGACGTGTCATGGCTGCACTCAGTGACCCCGACCAAGCCACCGAGCAACGTTCACGAAGAACAGGGAGAGCCCACGAGCCGCGACCCAGGAAGCCCCACCCGCCGAAACCGTGCAGGTCCAACCCGGTCTCATTCCGCGATCAACAACAGACAACAGAGGAACAACCAGGGAAAAGTAGTAATGGCATAATTAACTTTATTCCTCTGTTGTCCGACATCGACCACAAAACAAGACCAACCAGACCAGATCCACACAGTCCCAACAAATGAAACGCCCCGAACCAAGGTCAAAGCTGACCTAAAATATATCTGTAATATGAGAAAACATAGCTACTGTATATTTAGGTCCGATGCATTTGAATGTCATCTGTGGCAGTACTTGATTTTTCTGTTCTGCATTTTTCAACAGACATTTAGCACGGTATCTTTATTTGTTGTTTGCAGACACTGCTGTTTTTGCTCAGAGGATAAGACACTTTGAGTACTTTGAGTAAGGAAGCTTTGAGTGTCAGTGTCCTATTTGAGAAAGGAAATACTGAGATTTTCTATGTTTATATAAACCAATTCATGCAAGCACTTTTTGCTGAGCCAAAAACGTCTTTGCATTCTGAAAAGAGGTAAGAGAATCTGACACATGCATGCACACGCACACACAAACAGTATAACAATTCACAGTAGCAATGCAGAACATTATATGTGTTTTGTGTCTTTGTTTATGGTGCTAGAACTTAGTATCATTATAATAGGTGAGGACACCCGCTGTTGTAGTTTGATGGTGAATAGTCATTTAATGCAAATGGCTTGTGCAGAAGGTACTGTATGACCCACAGTTGATGGTCAATCATGACATTTATTCGACAGAGTTTTTCTGTAATACTAAATGATTATGTATTAATATGTTCATATCATAACGAGCATGTCTTCCAGAGACAAAAAGTTCACATTAAAAACAAAACAACTGGGCTGGGTGTTATTCCAGAAAGGGTAATGGAAAGGGTGTTAAAAACAAGAACATAATTTAAAGCAGAAAGAAGTGCAGTACACATGTAGTATATACTGTATATTTAGGACACATAGACCTATAGGTCTATACAGTATATTCAGAATCACTAGACAAGATAGGAGATGAAGTCAACAGCAGGGCAGTTATTAAACAGGAGCATAGGATGAGGAGATCAGGATTGTGAATAGCAGTAAACACCAGTGAATCCAGAATTTGTGGACTGAGATATCATGTGTACTTTAATGATATTGCATTAAAATACATTTTGTCATGCTGAGAGTAATGTTGCACGGTCTTTAGCAGATTATATTGAGTATGCCTTGTGTCTACAGTAAGTGGTTGATCTTTCATTGTGGGAGTTGTGGATGGGCAGCCCTACAGTCCTACATACAGTATCAGGCAAACCATAGCCTTCTCACAGCACTATTCAATTATAAAGCAATAAATATCCTTTCAAGAGCATTGCAGACTCAACTGTCCTAATCCTAATTTTGAGTATTATGCCTTCATGAGGCCAACAAAGAAGACAGACGAACTACTTACAAACCACATTGGGGTGCAGTTTAGTATCGACATCAACAACTGGACTCGTTGGCATCACTTCATATTTACATTTATTCATTTAGCAGACGCTTTTATCCAAAGCGACTTACAGATGAGGGAAACAATGAAAGCAATTGGAACAACATAAGGACAACAAAAAGCATAAGTGCAGTAAAACTGGTCTCATTTAGCCAACCACAGTATACAAAGCTTAGGTTTATTTATTTTTTTAAGGATAGAAAGAGTAGAGAAGAGATAGAAGTCAGAACTGATCAGTCAGTTGTTGACGGAAGAGATGTGTTTTCAGACGATTCTTAAAGATGGCTACAGAATCTGCTGATCTTGTAGCAGCAGGCAGATCATTCCATAAATGTGGAACCGATCCCGAGAAGGTACGTGAGAGAGATTTTTTTACCTTTTTGGGATGGCACCACAAGACGTCGTTCACTTGCAGAGCGTAGGGATCTGGCGGGTATATAAGTCTGCAACAAAATTATTTAAGAATCATTTTGTTTCTGGCCTCAACGTGTTTCTGTAATTTTCTCTTATACTCAAGAGCCACTACAAAAACAATGCATAGCCAACAGGTCTCTCAAATCTCAAGTATTAGAAATAAATTAGATGCCATGATCATCAATGGCAGTCGCTGAACTGTTCACCTCGTCATCAGCCATATGGTCCTTCATTTTCAGTAAATTAATTAGATCAGTGGTTCTCAAACTGGAGGCTGTAGCCCCTGGGGGCACCAAGATGGATCCAGGGGGTCACACATTTTGTCCCATTTTTATAAAATATATACATTTCTTATAAATTTCTTAAATCTTAATCGAAAACATCTTGGTTACGGATGTAACCCCTGTTCCCTGATGGAGGGAACGAGACGTTGTATCGAACCGACAGATGGGGTTTGACTTGAGAACCTATCATCTTCTGACTAACTTTGAAAAGGCCAATGAAATTGGCGAATTAAATTTGCATGCCGGACTCCGCCCTGGATATCCGGGTATAAAAGGGAAATGGCATGCTGCATTCATTCACCTTTTGAGGTGAGAAGCCTGAGAGCATTTCTCGACTGCTGCAGCGGGCGGCCAGTGTTGTGGCATGAAGGACAAAATGACCCGTTACCTCTATCAGGGAACATAGGTTACATCCATAACCAAGACGTTCCCTTTCTGTCGGCCTCTCGATGTTGTGTCGAACTGACAGATGGACTTCCTATGGAAAATGCCAAGGCGCTGTGCCGCATCACAATCTCTAGCGAAGCGATGTTGATTGGCTTTGGCATGTCAGACGTGAGCGCTAGCGCGGAATTGTAACCATCCAGTGGAGAGGTAGAGGGTCCCAGAGCTTTTGAAAAAGGTGGGAAGCCCCTTCCACCGGCCGTCACGGGCGGAGGCCTTCCTTCTCTAATGGCGAGAAGCCGCCCGGCACCGTAAGGGCCACTGGGGAAGCGCTATTTCCTCACCGAGGAAACGCGCTACGGAGGCCACTTCCTACCGTAGGGAGTAATTCAGTGGAGACACCAACATGGTCTCGCCGGCAAGGGAGAACTCCTGGGAGGAAAGTGCGGACTGTAAGGGAGCACCGGAAGAGGTGGAGGCCCACCTAGGGGAGGTCCTGGGTTACCAACCTGGGAACAAGACCATGAAATACATCAGACGGAACCACCCTGCTGGGGGGTTACTACGTGTGGGGCACTAGGTCCTGTTAGAGCCATACGCTAGATAATTCAGATGATACCCGGCCTGAGGAGGCAGGGCTGCTCCGCCCAGCTCGCCACCAAGAAGTGCTTAGTGATGGATGGAATGCCTATTCTTCACCCGGTGGGGGAAGAAGGGAGGCGGAAATAGCACGCTGACCCACCTAGGAGGGGGGAAGGTGCTTTCGCAGGCGTACGCCCAACCGGTCCCTGGTCTTATTCGTTGGTACCATGCAAGACTCTGGCTGACACCGGTTCCATGTGGAGGCTGTAGAACCTCACGAAGGTGTTGGGCGTAGCCCACCCGCAGCTCTGCAGATGTCTGCCAGAGAGGCGCCCTGAGCCAGTGCCCATGAGGAGGCTACACTCCAAGTGGAGTGTGCCCTCACTGCCAGGGGGCACGGGCGATCTTGGGACCGGTATGCCACCGTGACGGCGTCCACAATACAGTGCGCCATTCTCTGTTTGTAGACAGCCCTTCCCTTCTGCTGACCTCCAAAACAGACAAAGAGCTGCTTAGAGCTCATAAAGCTCTGCGTGTGGTCCAAGTAGAGGCACAGTGCGCATACTGGACACAACATGGATGGGGTTGGGTCTTCTTCCCCTGTAGGGAGTGCCTGCAAGTTCACCACCTGATCCCTTAGCCAGGCCGGGGTCTCAGTACCATGTGAGAGTCTCCAGGCCCGAATTCTAGGCAATCCGTGGACACGGAGAATGCTTGTAGGTCCCCTACCCTCTTGATGGAGGTGAGCGCCACCAGAAGGGTCGTCTTCATCGTAATATGAGAAAGACCGGCATCTCCCAGGGGCTCGAAAGGGGGCCTCTGGGGGCCCGCCAGGACCACATCAAGGTCCCAAGAGGGTACGGAGCACGGACAAGGCGGATTCCGCCTTCTCGCGCCCCTTAGGAACCTAATGACCAGGTCGTGCTGTCCTAGAGACTTACCAGCAACTGGTTCGTGATGAGCAGCAATGGCGGCTACATACACTTTCAATGTGGAAGGGGAGAGATTACTCTCAAGTCTCTCTTGTAGGAAGGACAGCACATTCCCGATCGAGCATCTCCGCATGTCTTCTGCTCGAGAAGAGTACCAGGACGAGCAGAGGCGCCACTTAAAGGCGTACAGCCGCCTAGTGGCAAGGGCCCTAGCCTGAGTTATGGTCTCAACCACCACTGGGGGTAGGCCATTCAGGATCTCCTCGTCCCATCCAGGAGCCAGACATGGAGGTTTCAGAGGTCTGGTCTCGGTTGCCACAACGTGCCCTTCCCCTGCGAAAGAAGATCCTTCGTCAGGGGAATCGGCCAGGGTGAGTTGTCATCAGGAGCATTAGCTCCGAGAACCAAGTCCGGTTGGGCCAGTACAGCGGAACTAGTATCACTTGATGCTCCTCTTCCCTGACCTCGCAAAGGACCTGTGCAATGAGGCTCACTGGGGGGAAAGCATACTTCCGCTTGTCCCGTGGCCAGCTGTGCGCTAGGGTGGATGATGAGGGAGGATCGAGATATGAAAGTACGCGTCCTTCAGGTTGATTGCCATGAACCAATCCCGACATCTGATAGACGTCAGGATGCGCTTCTGCGTCTTCGGCAACTTGTGTAGGTGCCTGTTCAGGGTACGCAGATCTATCATGGGGCGCAACCCCCCGCCTTTCTTGGGGACGATAAATTACGGGCCGTAAAACCCGCTGAACATCTCGGCTGGAGGAAAGCGCTCAATTGCTTCCTTCGCCAAAAGGGTGGTGACCTCGGCGTCGAAGAGGACCGGGGCTGTTGGGGAGCAGACGCCGCACTGGATCTCGACGGCCGGAAGCCGGCCGAGTCGTGGCAGGATATGTTTGATGGCCTCCGTCTGCTTCTTCACTGTCGAGAACTGCTGGGAGAAGTCCTCGACAGTATCGTCGAACAGCCCCCCTTGTGAGATGGGTGCGTCGAGAAAGCGAACTTTCTCGGCGTCACGCATCTGCGCAAGGTTAAGCCAGAGGTGTCTCTCCTGGACCACAATTGTGGACATCGCCCGACACAGGGCCCGCGAGGTGGTGGTGGGGAGTTCCTGCATAAGTGCTGGGTCTGTCTTACCCTCGTGGAGCTCTTTCTAACGCCTTGGCCTGGTGGACCTGCAGGATGGCCATGGCATGGAGAGAGGAGGCAGCTTGGCCTGCAGCAGTGTAAGCCTTCGACACCAGAGATGCCGAAAATTACACGCTTTGGACCGGAGTCTAGGTCGACCTCTCCAGGTGGCCGCCGTGTATGTACCGCGACAACACGCTCCACCTGGGGCACATCGACATAGCCCCTAGCTGCCCCACCATCGAGGGAAGTAAGGGAAAAGGAACTAGTTTGACGCCGAAAAAGGGGCGTTCCAGGTCTTACTGAGCTCCTGGATCGCCATCCGCCCGCAGTGGGGGCAGGACGTATCCATGAAGGCTGCCTCAGCGTGCCGGACACCCAAGCACTTGAGGCAGACATCGTGTCTGTCCCCCTGCTCGACAGTGGGACAGTGGGACATGCCACGCTGGAGAAATTTGCTCTTTCAGATAAAAAAACACATCTGGAACTGCTGAGATGCCCAGGGGAAGTCGCTGCAGGAAGGGACAGTCCGCTGCACCATGTCATAAGTTTCCAGCAGTCTAGAAGATCAGTAGATCTGTACTTTTTGATCATCAGATCGAAGGCTCCGGATAACAAAAGGTGAATGAATGCAGCACGCCGTCTCCCTTTTATGCCCGGATATCCGGGGCGGAGTCCGACAAATTTCATTTGCCATTTTCATTGGCCTTTTCAAAGTTAGTCAGAAGATGATAGGTTCTCAAGACAAACCCCATCTGTCGGTTCGACACAACGTCGAGAGACCGACAGAAAGGGAACTACTTGCGCTGACATATCTAAAAATATGTCCGTGTGATTGTTTTGTCTCAAGATGCCCACCAGCAATGTTTTTTTAAGATGAATTAGATTTAATTTTAAATTGAATTAGATTATCATACACTAATTTATAATTAAATGTTGAAATTATGAATGCTCTGAGAAATATTTTGCTGATTATACACATTTTTTTTAATCTTTTAATTGACTTAACTCAGTAGCACACTGTAACTCTGCATAATTGCTGGCGCCTCTTGATTACAGGTGCCTGTGAAGTGCTGTTTATACAGACCACACATGTTGTTAATTTACCTGCAAAACATTTTAATCTCGAAATTCATATATAACATAAATTATATGGCTACAGTACAGGTGCTGGTCATATAATTAGAATATCATCAAAAAATTGATTTATTTCACTAATTCCATTCAAAAAGTGAAACTTGTATATTATATTCATTCATTACACACAGACTGATATATTTCAAATGTTTATTTCTTTTAATTTGATGATTATAACTGACAACTAATGAAAATCCCAAATTCAGTATGAATTCTGAATTTGGGATTTTCATTAGTTTCATTTCATTATGGTCTATTTTATGTGCATGGTCTATTATTACATTAAGAGAAAAATATGCCATATTTTTTCAAACAGTTCTCAAGTTTGACAAGCATCAACACTGAAGTTAAGGGCAGTCCACAAACATGTGCATGAGCAGTAACATTTGTTTATGTTGTTGCTTTGAAACCATCTATAGCACAAGAGACAGCTTCCCAGGATACGCAGAACACCAAACTTTAAGGTGTACAGCTACAGTTATTATCATATTTTTTCCTCCAGTAAAAAACAAGCAATACAACCAATGTGTATTCTATCATATTTCTCAAGGTTAGACCAGTACCAATTGACACATTAGTTTTCTTGTAATATTACGGATATGCGATGGCCATTGCCTGCCCATGAGCATTTACAATCGTTGTCATATATTACAAGTTATAGAAGATAAATTATTCATCCCACCAAAATACACCCCACTGTCACCCACTCTGTACATATAAAACAGCATTTTAGCATAATTATCATGCTGAAATTGAGTCAAATTACAAAGGTTACAGTGGATACAACCCCTTTTACTACAAAGGCACCTGCTCCAGCTGCACAGTACATTCACAAAATGTACTCGTTTCACCCAAAGCGACCTACAGTGCATAAGAAAGTATTCATTTTTAATCACTTTGTGTTCCCTGGGAATCAATGACCCTTACGCTGCTAATGCTATATGCTCTACCAGTTGAGCTACAGGAAAATTGTGAAAAGTAAAATAGAATTGTAATTTATTGTTTCCTAGTTCTTTGTGTACAAACCATGCTCTAGTAGATTTTCTGATGTACATGAGTTATAGCAAGTCTTTATATCAAGAGACACAAGCACATTCAGTTCCCTTCTGTCGGTCTCTCGACGTTGTGTCGAACCGACAGATGGGGTTCGTCCCTGAGAACCAATCGCTTCCGACTTCTTAGAAAAGGCCAATGAATATTGGCGAATGAAATTTGCATGCCGGACTCCGCCCCTGGATATCCGGGTATAAAAGGGAGACGGCGTGCCTCATTCATTCACCTTTTGTTCTTCGGAGCCTTCGCTCGTGATCAACAGACTTCGCTTCAAGTAGCAACTACAAGACTGCCGGCTCTACGACGTGGTGCAGCGGACTGTCCCTTCCTGCAGCGACTTCCCCTGGACGTCTCGGCAGTTCCAGAAGTGTTCGAGTTTTTTCTCTAAAAGAGCAAATTTCTCCAGCGTGGCATGTCTAGCTGTTCTCGTGGGTGCAACACAATCATCGAGGAGGGGGACGGACACGATGTCTGCTTCCAGTATGCTGGGGCAGATGTTGTGGATATGTCCTGCCCGCACTGTGGGCGGTTGACGATTCAGACGTTGCGTCACGGGTGTCTGTGTTCCCACGGGACTCAGCCACCACCTTGTCTGCTTCCCGTTCCGTGACGGCAGGACTACGGCCCTGCCGCCCACTACGGCGAGCAGCGAGGGTGATATGAGGATTACTGTGAGCGCTAATCCGTCAGCCACTGGCTCGCGGACCGTTCGCACCTCGTCTTGCTCGTCTGACCGTTCCCCATGAGACGGTCCCACCGTCTTGTTTCTCAATCACGTATCGGACACGGTATGTGATGATGAGCATCGTCTGTTGCAGCATCGGAGGATGACTTACTGGCAACAGACTCCAAAGATTCCTTGAAGCTCCCTCCCTCGGGGGGTCGAGATCAGGAAGAAGCGGATGTCGAAATGTCAGCCATGCTTTCCCGGGCTGCCGGCATTGGGTTGCGGTGCAACGCACTGCCTCTCCCAATGCTCGCGGCTGGATACACGGTAGATCGGGCTTGAGAGCGGCTCCAAGCCGCACTCGCCCCCAGTGCCGTGTTCCCCCGGAAGTGCATGAGGAACCTAGTACGACCTGGAACGCCCCCTTCGGTGCGTACACGTCAACTAGTTCCATCACCCATTTTTCCCTCGATGGTGGGGCAGCTAGAGGATACGTCGATTTCCCCCAGGGGCTCGACCTAGACTCCCGTCCAAAGCACGTAGGCTTTTTGGCATCTGAGGTGTCGAGAGCTTACTTTGCTGCGGGCCAAGCTGTCCCCTCTCTCCACGCTATGGCCTTCCTGCAGGCCAATGCACGGAGAGAGATCCACGAGGGTAAGACCGACCCAGCGCTTATGCAGGAAATCCGCGGAGTCACCGACCTCGCTCTCGGGCGACCAAGGTGATCGCGCGGGCCCTGGTTCGGGCGATGTCCACACTTGTGGTCCAGGAGAGACACCTCTGGCTGAACCTTGCACAGGTGAGTAACGCCGAGAAAGTCCGCTTTCTCGATGCACCCATCTCGCAAGGGGGGGGGGGCTGTTTGGTGATACTGTCGAGCTAGACAGTTAGGGAGCAGACAGAGGATATCAAGTATGTCCTCCCCAGCCGTGACTCGACCGCCCTCTGGCCGCTGAGATCCCGTGCACCGTCTGCTTCCCAGCAGCCCTGGTCTGCGGTGGAAGCCAAAGCGGCCCTCATGGGAAGACCCCAGGGAGATCGAGAATTTCTTCGGGCCCAGCCATTCCATTGCTGGGGTTCCTGCCCCGTCCCAACAGCCCACTTCTAAAAGTTTTCTCCCTCTCTGGGTGTTTATCACAGCCTCTCTCAACCTCTACATGACGGTGTTCGGCAACTCGACGTTGCGTCACGGCGAGACCCAATGTCGAGGATAATCAGCAGCCTAAGCACTCTCAATCGACGGTGCGTTGTGCCACATCATCGTCTGGGTATTATCACAGCCGCTCTCACCCTCTACACGACGGTGTTCGGCAACTTGATGTTGCGGCAAGACCCAACGTCGAGGATAATCATCAGCCTAAGCACTCTCATTCAATGGTGCGTTGTGCTACATCATCGCCAGGCAGGTAAAACTGCAGAGCCGATCTCCTCTCCGGGGGTCCCCCTCCACGGCAAGGGATCCGCACTGCCAGCCATCGAACCACCCCCGGGAGGTCGATGAATCAGAACGTACCCCTAGCCTCCCTGTCTTGGTCCCTGGGATCCTGACAAGAGCTTCCCAAACCGTCACAGTGACTACGGGATACGGTCTGTCTCGGCTACGCGATCCAACTCCCCAGACGCCCGCCCAAGTGCTTCAGGCCGAGGTCGCCATCCCTCTGGTGAGGAAGCGATCGTGCTCGTCCCTCGAGCCGAGATGTTCAACGGGTTTTACAGCCCGTACTTCATCGTCCCCAAAAGAGCGGGGATCGCTAGATCTGCGTACCCTGAACAGGCACCTACTCAAGCTGCCGTTCAGGATGCTCACGCAGAAGCGCATCCTGGCATCTATCAGATGTCAAGATGGATTCATGGCAATCGACCTGAAGGATGCTTACTCTCATGTCTCAATTCTCCCTCGTCATCGCCCGTTCCTACGGTTTGCTTTCGAGGGTCAGGCATATTAGTACAGAGTCCTCCGCTTCCGGCTGTCCCCCTCTCCACGAGTCTTCACGAAGATCGTGGAAGCCGCCCTCACTCCCCTCAGGGAGAGAGGTGTGCGGGTACTAAACTATATCGACGACTGGCTCATTTGACACACTCGTGAGATCTGTTATGTACACACAGGGACCTAGTGCTTCGGCACCTAGATCGATTGGGACCACACGTCAACCGAAAAAGAGCAAGCTCTCCTCTGTGAAGAGAATCCTCTTTTTTGGTATGGAACTCAACTCTGTCTCCATTACAGCGCGACTACGCTCAGTCAGTGTTGAACTGCCTGGAATATTTCAAGCAGTCAGCGGGAAGAGGCTCCTGGGCACATGGCATCCTCGACGGTGGTGATACCCCTCGGGTTGATGCACATGACACCGCTCCAACACTGGCTACAGAGTCGAGTTCCCTGTAGAGCGTGGCACACCGGCAGCAGGCGGATGGTGATTACGCTTTTCTGCCGACGCACCCTTTCTACGGACAGGGGTCACTCTCCGGGCAGGTCGAGATGCGTCAGGGTCGACAGACGCCTCCCTACAGGGTTGGGGTGCCGTGTGCAACGGGCACACAGTGTCGGGGCGATAGACGGGTCCCCGCCTGCGCAGGCATGTCAACTGCCTAGAGTTGTTGGATGTGCTACCCGCACTGAAGGGGTTACAACCTCTCGTGCAGAACAAGAACGTGCTGGTCCGGTCGGACAGCACAACTGCTGTAGCGTATTAAACTGCCAGGGTGGCGTTCGCTTACGGCAGCTAACACGACTCGCCCGACGCCTCCTCCTGTGAAGTCCGCAGGTGAGCAGATCCCTGCAAGCCACACATATCCCAGGCGACCTGAACCAGACATCCGATGTGCTCTCTCGTCAGTTGATGCCTCGCGGAGAGTGGCGACTCCACCCCCGCGCAGCAAGCTCATTGGGTACAGTCCGGATGGCCTCAGGTAGACCCCTTCGCCTCCCTGGACACCACCCATTGCCCGCTAAGGTACTCACCGCCCGAGGCCCCCCTCGGCTGGGATGCTCTAGCGCACAGCTGGCCGTGGGACAAGCGGAAGTACGTCTTCCCCCAGTCAGCCTCATTGCACAGACCCTGTGCAAGGTCAGGGAAGAGGAGCATCAAGTGTACTAGTTGCGCCATACTGGCCCAACCGGACTTGGTTCTCGGAGCTAATGCTCTTGATGACAGCTCCCCCCTGGCCGATTCCCCTGACGAAGGACATGCTTTCGCAGGGGAAGGACATGCTTTCGCAGGGGAAGGGCACGTTATGGCATCATGGGCCAGACCTCTGGAACCTCCATGTCTGGCCCCTGGACAGAACGAGGAGATCCTGAGTGGCCTACCCCCTGCGGCGGTTAAGACCACTACTCAGGCTGGGCCCTGGCCACTAGGCGACTATAAGTGGTGCCTCTTCTCATCCTGGTGCTCTTCTCGAAGAGAAGACCCGCGGAGTTGCTTGATCGGGTGGGTGCCGTCCTTCCAGAGACTCGAGAGTAATCTCTCCCCTTCCACACTGAACGTGTATGGAGCCGCTATTGCCGCTCATCACGACTCAGTTGCTGGTAATCTCTAGCACAGCATAACCTGATCATTTGGTTCCTAAGGGGCGCGGGCACCTCACCCGCGCTCCGTACCCTCTTGCGACCTTGATGCGGTCCTGGAGCCCCTCGGAGATGCCGCGCTTTCTCACCTCACGATGAAGACGGCTCTCCGGATGGCGCTCAAGAGGGTAGCGGACCTAAAAGCATTCTCCGTGTACACAGATTGCCTAGAACTCGGGCCCGGTGATTCTCATCTATCCTGAGACCCCGGCCCGGCTACGTGCCCAAAGTTCCCACCACTCCCCCTACACCAGGTGGTGAACTTACAGGCGCTCCCCACTGGGGAGGAAGTCCCAACCTCATCCGTGTTGTGTACAGTACACGCATTGCGCCTCTGCTTGGACCGCACGCAGAGCCACAGAAGCTCTGAGCAGCTCTTTGTCTGTTTTGGAGATCAGCAGGGAGGGCTGTCTCAAACAGAGATTGGCGCACTGGATCATGGACGCTGTCACTATGGCGTACCTGTCCTAAGATCGCCTACGCCCACTGGGTGAGAGCTCTCTCCACACGGAGTACAGCCTCCTCGTGGGCACTGGCTCGAGGCGCCTCTCTGGCAGACATCTGCAGAGCTGCGGGTTGGGCTACACCCATCACCTTCGCGAGGTCCTACAGCCTCCGCGTAAAACCGGTATCGGCTCGAGTCTTGCAGGAATCAGGCAAGACTGGCGGCCGGTAGGGTGTACGCCTATGACAGGACCTTCCCCCCTTTTTCCTAAGGGGGTCAGCGTACTAACTAGCCTCCCTTCTTCCCCCACTGGGTGAAGAACAGGCACTCCATCCATCACTAGCAAGCACCTCCTGCGGGTGGGCTGGGCAGAGCAGCCCTGCCCCTTAGGCCGGGTATCTCCAGAGTTATTCGCAACATAGCTCTAACCGGACGTAGCAACCCCCCAGTAGGGCGGTTCCGTGGACCTCCACCTCACGGTTAACTCCTTCAGTCCGCACTTCCTTCCCATGAGCTCTCCCCTATCAGTGAGACCATGTTGGTATCTCCACTAGATTCCTCCCTGCGGTAGGAAGTGGTCTCTGTAGCACATCCCCCACTTGAGGAAGTAGCGCTTACCCAGTGGCCTTACGGTACCGAGCGGCTTCTCATTGTTAGAGAAACAAGGCCTTTCAAGAAAGCTCTGGGACCCCCTACCTACCCACTAGTAGGTTACAATTTCACGGTAGCACTCACGGCTGACACACCCAGGCCAGTCACCGTCGCTTCGCTAGAGATTGTGACAGGCCACAGTGTTATGGCGTTTTCCATAGGAACCCCATCTGTCGGTTCGACACAACGTCGAGAGACCGACATAAAGGGAACGTCTTGGTTACGGATGTAACCTCAGTTCCCTGATGGAGGGAACGAGATGTTGTGTCCTCCTTGCCACAACACGTGCTGACCACTGCAGCAGTCGTGAGAGGTCTCAGGCTCCTCAGAACTAAGGTGAATGAATGAGGCACGCCGTCTCCCTTTTATACCCGGATATCCGGGGGCGGAGTCCGGCATGCAAATTTCATTCGCCAATTTTCATTGGCCTTTTCTAAGAAGTCGGAAGCGATTGGTTCTCAGGGACGAACCCCATCTGTCGGTTCGACACAACGTC